>NW_015549584.1:1812280-1812953 GCF_001515605.1 Sinocyclocheilus anshuiensis
TGAGATCAGGGGAGTGAGGTTTACCTGCACAGCACCTACCGCTGGCCTCCGTTACACTCACCCCCCTAAACCTCACTCCCATCCAGGAGTGTAATTCCGGGTCATGGCACCAATGTAACCTCTCTCTCCCGGGTCCTCACCGCCACACCTCGTTCTTGTTTCGAGTGGGTCTCGAACCCGGGTCTCCGGCATGGGTGGCGGACACACTAACAAGGAGGCTAAAGACTACAGTCACTAGCGTCAGTCGCTAGTGCGTCTCTTGAGATCAGGGGGAGTGAGGTTTACCTGCACAGCACCTACCGCTGGCCTCCGTTACACATGCATATGTTTTAATTGACTTTTTTAACCTTGTAATGTTTAATTAAAATGTCATAACTTGTACAATACGTGTACCTATGCATGCGCATCAAATGGAAGTCGTAGAGCAACAGAAAAAGGCAAGGCAGTGCAAAAATATTGACAAAACATTTTTTTTAAAAGTTAAATTTAGCTTTAAAATGGACAATATTGAAATTACTATACATTCATACATGTATGTTTGTATTCATAGCCTTGGAGGAGAACACTGGATGGGATGTGGAGTAACTATTTTGTTTACGTATACAGGAAATAAAACTTGTGCTTTATAGGGGTGTGCGATATTGACAAAAAATAATATCTCGATATTTTCTGG
>NW_015549584.1:1813115-1827474 GCF_001515605.1 Sinocyclocheilus anshuiensis
TCTTGAATTTGTGATCATTCTAAATGCATTTTAATAGACTGAATCATGCAGTGAAAGAAAACACACTAAATGCGCACACGCACTAGTCTAGACTTCACGTAATGTATGCGTGCGCTCTGTAGGGATGTTTTGAATGGTTTTTGCAAAATACTCGATAATGTCAAATCGCACATCGTTAAAACAACAATTACGATATTATCGCAGACGATATCGCACACCCCTAGTGCTTTAGCATATTAATCGAAGATCGTTTTTGATGGTTGCAAGGTGGTTTGCTCCCCAAGCCTTATTAATGTCACATGATATAAGTCTATTGGATTTTTTTTTTTTTCATTTTATGGTCCACCAGGTAAAACTGCATATCAGATCCTTTTCTCAACAAGCCGCACAATTTAAGGTATGACAGATGTAAACGTTTAATTCCTAACCCCAAATATGAACACTAGTAATAGTTATGCCCATCTTAGCTAGCCCCACTAACGAATTAATAAGGCCGAAAAAGAGCAGCGAATGTAAGAGGAAGAGTGCATCAGAGAGTTCTGATCGTTATTAACTGTTTAAGTGTGGATGCTATGATTTATGGTGCTAAAGTGGCCTGAGTAGAAATGTCACAGTGCATTTCCAGACGCATCTATCTTGTGGTTTTGGCAGCTTGTTGTTCTGTAGACTTACATGTTTGACGTGCATTAGAGTTGATACACACATACGTGCACTGGCACACATGCGCATACGCACAGCCCTCTCCCATCCTCTCTGAAGCCCCGTCTTGTTCAGTATTCCAGGGTCTTCGGGACATCTGCTTTCCATTGCCAGCATCTCTGAAGACTTGAAAACATTAAATACTGGCACAAGCTCGGTCTCACTCCAGCACTTAATGCTGCACTTAGGTGACTTGAAAGGCAGGAGGCGAGAATTGTAGAAAATGAAGTGTCACCGAAATAAAAAATCACCTAAGATTACCACCAATTACATTTAATAATGGCTGACCCATCTGCTGATCAGATGCAGGGAGTCCCCATGGTCCAGTGGTGGGGTTGCACTGTGTGTTCTCCTACTGTATGTTACTGTAAAGCAGTGATTCTAAGTAGCTTTTCTTGATTCCAGTTTTGATTTTGGACATCAAGTGGCCATTTGGCCTCAAACCAGTAATAATAAAATTGTTTATCAAACAAAATATCAACAACATATTCATAAAATCAAATGCTGAATGTTTACAAGCACAACAATACCCTGATAACTCTGGCATACAGGAAAAATATGTTTACATGAGATTTTAAATCTGTTTTTCAATCTGTTGACATCAGATATTTGCAGAAAGACATGCACTCGCAAAAAAATCAGAAAAGGTATTTTCGGTTTAATATTTTTGTGGAACCATGATTTAGTTGTTTGTTGTTTATTTATTGATTTATTTATATTTTTTTTACAGGATTCTTTGATGAATAGAAAGTTCAAAAGAACAGGATTTACTTGAAATAGTCAACTTTTGTAACATTATAAATGTTTTCACTTCAATTTTGCTGAATAAAAATATTACTTTCTTCAAAAAAAAAAAAACCTTACATAAGCCTTAAAAAATCATACAAACTTTTAAATCTGACCCTATACTTCTGAACTGTGTAGAAAGTAAAATCAGTGAGCAAAAAAAAAAACAAGTTTTTATTTTCTTTTTATATAATTGATATAATTGATGCAAGTTTGTGCAAACACACTCATACGCTGAAAATATGCAAAGTGAACATGACAAATTGACAGTTTTCTAAATTTATATTAATCAAATATTGTGTTTTTAATTTCCCTAAATATTTTGTAACTATATTAACCAAATGACAGATGAATTTGCACCAAATAAAGCAGAGCTTGATTGGAAGCAGAGACTCTGATGGCAACAAAAGATATGGGAAGTGTTTTGACAAGTCTGAATAAGATGGATATATAGCATGGGAGTGTTTGTCATATAAAACAGCTTTGTTATTTGCCCAGAGTCTAAAAGCCTTGTTCTTTTGTACACGTGAAACGAGGATGACAATGGAAGTGTTTTTCTGCTCTGTGATTGTGTTCTTGTGGGCCAGCACACCAGTCTGGTCTTCATCACGGAGCTCTGCTTTGCCCTCAGGTGTTATTGGCACCGCACTGCAGTGATCTCACACCCAAGACTGTCGTTCCTTAATAGCTTCTGAATGCTTGCAAACCTGCTCCCTCCTTTACCCTGGCTTACATTTGGTCAAGGATCAGAGATCTTCTAAGAGAGCTGAAGAAACATCCTCTCTGTGTTCTGTCTGTCCTCCAGGTATAGATGAGAGCCAATGTGTTCTTCGTCCTTCATCCTTCTCAGTTTGATTTAACTGTGTGAGATACAGACAAAAAGTCTGGGAGAAAAAGCTCTTTTGGAGGTTTCTATTGTGTATATATCAAGACTTTTTATGACGTATCATGTCCGCATCTGGATAGTTGACATAAAGCATTGCTGTGCTTCAGCCTGCAGCCGTGCTTCATATTTCAAGCAGCATATTTATAATTGTTCTGTAATTATATTATATATTCCAACGTCATTGACAAACCTCTCAATCCTCTCCAGATGAAGCAAGAAAGCCCTG
Source organism: Sinocyclocheilus anshuiensis (assembly GCF_001515605.1). NCBI lineage: Eukaryota > Metazoa > Chordata > Actinopteri > Cypriniformes > Cyprinidae > Sinocyclocheilus > Sinocyclocheilus anshuiensis. The sequence continues at coordinate 1,815,713 of NW_015549584.1, forward strand.
GCGTTAGCTCAGCGAGCAGTGATGTTATACACAAACACAGTTTGACATTCCAACTGTGGGATTTCTAAGCCAAGAAAAAATGATCCAAGATTTAATAAACAACCATTATTGTTCTTTGAAAACTAGAATGGATGTGAAAAAGTGTGTTTCTTCTGTTTATAGAGTTGAGTGGATCCAGCATGTGCTTTACAGGACCTGCGTGTCTTGTGACCTCCTTCTCCATCGTTTCTTTTTCTCTTTCTCTCATTTCTTCTCGCCTCTCAACACTCATTTCTTTGTTTCCCTCACAATTGTTTGCTTTATAGCAATTACTTGTCACCTTTTAATTTTGTGTACTTGGAAACGATATCTTACCAAACCTCCTTTGTCTTTGGTTTGGCTTTATCCACATGTTTAGATGCTGGTTTTTGATCAGACTCCATTGGGTGTTGCATTATTAATATCATCATTGCGAGCAAATTACATTTCTAAAATTGAGTTAGTAAAAAACTTGAATAATGTGGTCACCCACACTGGACTCAAAAAGAGTGTCAGCTTTCCTTCTGGAAATATTTTCAAACACTATGAAACCGTATTTTGATTACATTTGCTACACTCAGTTTAAGAGTTCTCCCTATGCAATGACATTGATTGTGTCTCATTGTTAAAATGAAGTATTCCAGAAAGTCATGCAATGGGTTTAAAAGATTGGTGAATGGTTTTAAAAATCTGTAAATGTTAATATAGCTGTTGTATTTTCCACCTCTTTCAGTGAATGGGGGATGTATCTCATTCTGTTCAGAGAAGGAAAGCACTTCTGAGCTGACAGCAGAAGGAACCTTGCTGCGCTGTGGACAGAACCTGCCAGTTCAGCCTGGAGCCCAGTACCACCACAGCAGCCACTGTGAACCGCCCACACAGAACCTTCACCTGCAGGAAAGCCCCCATCGAGACGCCAGGTGAGACTAGCACAGCACAACACTTGGACTGATCAATAAGAATAGTTGCCCTCTGAGAACTTTTTATGACTCAAAAAGTAACTGAATGTGCTATTTAAAATATATACCATTCAAAAGTTTGGGGTCAGTGAGATTTATTTATTAATTTATTTATTAGTTGGTTGGAAAGAAATTAATGCTTTTATTAAGCAAGATAGCATTAATTTGTTTAAAAGCAGGGAATTGGATCGTCCGAGCAGTGGTGGCGGCCCAACATTTATTTTTAAAAGTGACAGTAAAGACATTTATATATTTACAAAAGATTTATAAAGATACATATGTGACCCTGGGCCACAAAACCAGTCATAAGGGTACATTTTTTGAAATCGAGATTTATACATAATCTGAAATCTGAATAAATAAGCTATCAATTGGTGTATGGTTTGTTAGGATAGGACAATATTTGGCCGAGATAAATGTATTTGAAAATCTGGAATCTGAGGCTGCAAAAAAATCTAAATATTGAGAAAATCGCCTTTAAAGTTGTCCAAATGAAGTTCTTAGCAATGCACATTACTAATCAAAAATTAAGCTTTAATATATTTACAGTAGTAAATTTACAAAATATCTTCATGGAACATGATCTTTACTTAATATCCTAATGATTTTTGGCATAAAAGAAAAATCAATAATTTTGACCCATACAATGCGTTTTTGGCTATTGCTACAAATATACCTGTGCTACTTATGACTGGTTTTGTGGTCCAGGGTCACATATTTATATTTCAAATAAACGTTGTTCTTTTGAACTTTCTATTTATCAAAGAATCCTGAAAAAAATTGGGCCAATATCATAGTTTCAGCATATTAAAATTATTTCTGAAGGATCATGTGATACCGAAGACTGGAGTAATGGCTGCTGAAAATTCACCTTTGCACTCAAAGGAATAAAATACATTTTAAAATATATTAAAATAGAAAATAGTTATTTTAAATTGTAATAGTATATCACTATATTACTGTTTTTACTCTATTTTTGATCAAATAAATACAGCCTTGTTGAGCATAAGAAACGTCTGTCAAAAACATCTTACTGATCCTTAACTTTTAAATGGTATATTAGTACCATTATTAATGAAAAAACAAACAAGTATTTGCTTTTTGTTCTCTGAGACGTCCAGGATTAGCAGTTCATGTGAGTAGGATCTAGTAAAGTGCATGTAAAGCATTTAAGATTGCAATTTTATAGTCCTGCTAATTACATTAGAAATGTAAACTCATATCTGCAAAGCAAATAAAGCAGGTTGTTTAATAAAGTAGTGCGGAACAAGTCAAACAAGCTAGTAAAACACTGCAGTACTGATGGCGCTTCTTGGCTGCGTTTGTTTTTTAAACGGCTAGGAAAAGAGACTGCCGTCGGTTTCTGTTGGCTTCTGTGTAGCCGCAGTACAGTTGAAACCCATCGTTTCAGCGAGGGATGCTATCCAAAGTGCTTTCACTCAAACATGCCATCCAACTCTACCAATACTGTCGCTGAATGTCACTGCTTCAGCCAAACAGGAAGTGGTGAGCCTGAATGGAGCGACTCATGACAAACTTGAAGCTTCGGCTCAGCCAGCGCGCTAGCATTAGCGGTTTCCGCACCAAGTGAAAAGGAGACTTAGACACAATCTTTCATAGGCTGCTGGGACAGAGGCCCCTCTCACATCATCCCGGAGCTTTGCACACAAATCCATAATGAGCAAACTGACAGGAATTATTATGTGGAAGATCACAGTGTCGCACTGGGAAATATGACCCCCATTCAAGGGGGGCAAAGATTCCCACTATAATGGGGAGTATTGTAAACACAGTGCGTTTAGAGGCCCACCATTATACCACCAAAACCAGGTGACTTCTATTTAGCTCACATGTAGGCTTCGGTTAACTCCTATTGTGTCATCAAAGCCTGTCATACGCTGAGTATGACAGCCTGCCTGTATTCATCTCTCTCTTTTCTTATTTTTAAATACCCATTCATAACTATAGTTCAGGCCAAATTTCCTGCATCATTTATTCATGGAATTGCTCAGGAGCGTTTGTGGTGGATCTAACCGGTGTTTAAAATACACCGCAATGGAAACCCATCCAATGGCTGTTTCCTGAGAGAGAGAGAGGAACATAAAAAGTAGCTTCTGATCAGCACAAACCAAACATTATAACCTAATAAGATTCTGTAAGGGTTTGCAAAACGAATCTCCAATCGTGTCGCTTTTGGTCAAACATTGTCAGTGTTAACAGAGATGTTTGAGAGTGCAGGTCTGCCAGGACCGGAGCACAGAGCTTGTCTGTTCCTTTGGTGTCTGACAGTGCAGAGTTGGCAGTGCTTTGAGAAGCCCTGGCCTTTATCTTTCAACGAGCCAGGCCGCTAATAGCGTGCATATTCTTTCTGCTCCGTTTTGCCTAAACGCTCCTCATATTCCTCTGGGTGTGTTTCATTCTCCCGCAGGTCTGCTGGCTTTCAGACGGCTCTCAGCTCGTCATCTCTGTCTGGTGGTGTCAATGGTTGTCATGGGTTGCCATCGTACCCCATCAAACAGGAAGGCTACAAGCTGGGATCAGCCCTGGGTGACTTTTCAGGAGGGATGGGAGCAGGTCGCAGGGAATTGGACCGTCCGAGCATTGGCGGCAGCGGCGGTGGAGGCGGCGAAGGTAACTTAGCAACAGTTCTCTCGTTGTCAGCAATGGCGGTGACTGTGTATCCATTTAATAATGAAGATGGCTCCTCCCTGCTGGCTTTGTCCCCGAGCTCGCGTCACTCAGCAAGGCCGAACGCGAGCGGACTGAAGAGACGCTGCCTCTCAGTGGCCTCTCAGTCAGCCTCGGAGGGAATCGATATTGCCGCAAACATCTGCTCCTCCCAGATGTCCTGCGTTAACGGCCTGCGCACCAATTCATCATCGCCTACCGCCGCCACGTTCTCCCACAAGCCTCTCCCCAGCCCTCAGCTGCCATCACCTTCCACTTCGTCCTGCCTCCTACCCCTCTCCTCTTCATCCTCGTCCTCCTCGGTGTCATCTGTGGAGCATTGTGAGGACGTGGGCTCCATGCAGCCGGGACCTGGCATGGGTAGCAGCGACGGACTTGGACTTCTCATACAGACCGGCGCTGTGCTGGACGGCTGTACGGCGACACTGAAACAGGAACCGGTGGATGAGTTCTCTCCAAGTGAGGAGGAGCTTTTTCAGAATCACTATCACTATCTGACGAGCCACGGAAGCCACTGCGGTGGGCATTCCCACCATCACCACCACCATCAAACAGGCCCCCCACGGCCGCCCATGCCCCCTCCCTACCACCTGCACCAATACATGGGCTCCGGCCCAGGTGCTCTACTGCATCTTCAGAGCCAGCAACAGTCTCCACCCTCAGGCCTGCTGGCACAACCCAAACCCACAGGCCTGGTCGAACAGCAGGTGGGCGACAGGGAGGACGTATTTAGCGATAAACAGGTATGCCGATGGATTGACTGCAGCGCGGCGTATGAGCAGCAGGAGGAGCTGGTTAGGCATATCGAGAAGGTCCACATCGACCAGCGCAAGGGTGAGGACTTCACCTGCTTTTGGGCCGGGTGTGTCCGGCGCTACAAACCCTTCAACGCCCGCTACAAGTTGCTCATCCACATGAGGGTTCACTCTGGAGAGAAACCTAACAAATGCATGGTGAGTATCTACCATTTTTGCTGGCTGTCAAAAGTGCACAATTTCCAGCGGTTCCCCATAATGAAATTCATAGAGGTGATTATAGCTGGCAGCTGAATTGGCCTTGAAAATGCATATGCAGTATTTCTGACTGAATTGTTTTTGTTGGAATCCTCATTGGCTTTAATTTGAGTGGAAAGTTGGGGAAACCAAATGCGGTATAATAATTTTTAATTAAGCAGGTCAGTTTTAAAATCAGTTTTTAAGTATGTATTATCAACCAAGGACAAATAACTCTTTCATTAGGCTTTATTAAACCAAATTTCTTTCTAAAGGCCCCACAAAAGTTTTTTACAAATCCATTATTTTTATGTCTGTTTTATTCAAGGAATAGATTTGGAAGTTTTCTCCAAGCTTAATTTTTCGTAACAGCTTTCAAGGGACCACCTATGCCTATTTTCCTCAGCTTTTTTTACACAACCATATCACATGGCATGAGAAATTATGATTTCAACTGAAAGCGTGGCTAACTTTTCCACTGACGGGTTTGGGTATTTAATTGGACCTGTAGTCTACCTGTATAAATAGTGTTGTGGTGAAACCCAAGACATCCAGGTAAAACTCTCCGATTCCACAAGTCAACACACTAATCAATGTCAAAGTGCCTTTTCTAACATTCTCAGCTCAAGTGGAAAAATGGCTCCAGCCCCACCAATGCGCAAGTCCAAATACACAATTAGTCCACAATTTGTGTAGGGTGAAACTCTCTTTATTTTCTTAAGATCTCTTTCTCTCTCTCTGTCTTTCTGTCTTTTCCTTTAAAAAAAAAAACGAAATGATTGAGATCTAAGAAAAAACCCTACACATCTGTTTAACATAACCAAACAATGCGCGCACTTGATCCCTTTAAATAGGAGGTTTAAACGTTTAACCGTCCCACAAGTATTAAGCGAATTGGCTCTTTATCCAAACTAAACACTTGGAAAAATGTAGTAGTCTGTAAGAACGGAGCCGCAGAGGAGATGACTAGCAAAATTCCCCTCTATTGCTCAATCGGAGAATGTTGGATTTCTTGTCAGATATATTCAATTTCATACACAAGATTCTGTCCAAAAATCCTTTTATTTTACAGATACTTTAACAGCTTGTTTTGAAGTCGGCCTATTCATTTAAATCCCAGGATGCCTTTTTGTATCCGAATTATCTGTTTAGCCGTGTCAATAGCAGACAGCTGTACACTAATAATATGTGGAGTATGTTACAAGGGTAGCATTAAGTAGTTCCGTTGAGGTTATTAATGACAAGTTTTGTTTATTCTCGAGAAGACATTGGTTTACTCTGAGCTCACAGCAGCTGGACTGACAGATGTAATTAGATCTTATAAATTCCTTCAAGTCCATGCAGCTACATTTTCGGCATTGCTGCGCACTCTGCGGCATAAACTTGGTAGTTCTGGAAATCATTTTTGTGAATGGTTGCTTTTGTTGTTGTATATACTGTTTGTATTTGAGTATTATTGTTTTTTCTTGTTTTATAGCATAATCTCTCTCTTTTTCTCACTGGCTCATACTTGTAGGCTACAACAGTGCTGTAGGAGTTCTGTTCTTACTCTCAAAACTCTGCCCGGACTATGTGGCAAGAGCCCTGGTGTTACAAACTGTTAGAACAAACAAACACTAATTTTTATTCATGGCGATGCTAAGCAGATGCTAAGATAGGAACAAACCCATTATTGTTGTAAAATGGCTGGACATTGTCTCTGGATGTAGCGAAGGCCTCTCACCGAGTCAGCTCTGTCCAAGTTCAGTCTCTGTTTTTAGGCAGTCCGGTGGCCTGGACTATTATCGCATTAACGTTTCCTGTGCGAAAAACAGAAAAGGTCAATTTAAGTCAAACGTCAAAGGATTTTTAAATTTAGTGGATCATTAAATGAATCCCAACTGGCAGTATGTGTGGTACTTAAGCATATTTCAGGCCTATTTGGAAAGATTTTATTTTATTTTTGTAACTTAGTGCTTTCAGATATTAATGACTTACATTTAAACTGATTTTTTAAGGAAATAAAAGTAATGTGGGTAAAGTTTGAGTAGATTTGTGTGGAATTGTTTGCAGAATTATTGTGTTACTGGGTGAGTTTATTTTTTACAGTATCGATGTTTTTTTATTTAAAAGTGAATTTAATGATATTAATACTAATGCTAAATGATATGCAGTTTTTATGGGAAGTTTTTAACGTACACACTCAACCACACAAACTGTGATTCTGAATGAAAACTCATCTTGATTCATTCACAACCTTGTAATCATTGGAGAAAAAATAAATATTATATTTATATTATTTTATTTATTTAAAATATAATTTATATTCATTAAAATAGTATTTATATATTTAGAATTTTTTAAAATTATAATTATTTATTTATTACATTTATTTATATTTCACAAATTGGATGAGTGCACATACTTGACTAGTTGACCTTTCTCAGGTTCTGAAGTGTTTTCATTTTTTCCTCCGAATCGATGCCTTCCTGTGACCTCGGCAGGAAGCAGCTTTTGTCTGAAACATGTTGCATTTGTGTCCTTTGCGCAATATACCAAGACATTTTGGTATTCTAGCTATTTGTGCAGAGGAAACCGATGAGACGTTTGATTTAGAAGCAAATGCTTCAGAAAACCCAGCTAATCCCTTTATTATCTTTCCAACTGCAGATTCCTCAGAGAGCGCACGAGGCACGATTTCCCTGCATCCAAACATAACACTCTCTCATTCCTCTCTCTCTCCCTCTCTTTCTCTCCCAGCTGTGCTGCATTTCATTTGTATCATGCAGCGCTTTGGCAGGAAAAAGTCATTATCACAAACATAGTACGGGGTTCTGACTCTCTGCTTTGTCACCGTCCATACCTGGACGTGGTTTTATGCCCCGGCACGTAAAATCACAGCTACATCTGCAATCACTGAGCTCGGCAAACCTCTTAAATTCGCTTCGCAGAGTTTGAGAGGCTTTTTCGGTTCACCCTGTCCAATTAAAAAGTGCTGCGGGCTGTTTTGTGGTAGTCGGACAGCAGAGGCAGAAGGCATCTAAAAGGAAACAACATAATCTCACTGCAATATCCTGTTGTGTTTCATGCCTAATTCAAGTGTTGTTTTAGTTTATTGCTTTTTTGCCCTTCTTGTCTGCATTAATATTAAAAATGTATCCAGCGACTGCTGCCCCGACACTGTCCCAGGGCTTTTATACGTCAATGCTGTACTGGATTCAACTCTGGATTTGTATTTCAGATCACCTATCCCAGCAGCTCATGAAATTCATGTAAATATTCATCAAAGCGTATCTGTTGATAATACTCCAGTTACTTATCCAGTTGATCATGTTTGATGAGCAGATCCATGCTACAACGTTGGACATTAATGATGGTTTCTTTATTGAATTTCCTCTGGAATGTATTGGTTTAATCTTATTTCATTAATATCTTGGTTTTGGTTTAGCGTTATTGCAGTCGACTTGAGGTTTTCTTGCCATTTTCTGCAGTTTGTTCCTGCTGTGACAGGTTAAGAATATGGGCTGTGCTGCTCTGTATTTTATGTGGTTAGTGTGTGTTTACTACTGTACTAAACGGTCACTGAGTTCTCATAGTCATAATAACACTCTGTATTAATTCCTCCAACCTTTTAGATTTTACTACTTTGGCTTTTCCTGTGTCATCTCTGCTGACATTCATTAAGGCATATGTCTGATGCAAAAATGTCAGTGTATTTTGGAACCGGATTGTTTGTTTGTTCAGTGACTTCTTTCTTGCATTTTTTGTCATTTAGGTTTTTTCTTTTCTTTAAGTAGAGTAAATTCATGTCTTCTCAAATAAAAAGTTTCAAGTTTAAAATAAAATAATAAATAATAAAATATTTTTCTCACCTATGGTTTTGTTTATTCAGGGATTGAAAACCATATTTTTAAATAATATTTAAATGTTTAAATAATATATTTAGAAATAATTATAATAATACATTTATTTATAAAAGTATAAATGTATTATTGTTATTATCATTAATATTAATCATAATACATTATAAATAATTATAAAAATATTATTTAATTATTACTTTACTCATTGCTCATTTGCCAAATATTACATCTTCAAAAGTGACCTCTTTTTTTGTAATGCTTCTCATTTGTGAAATATTCGGTTTACAAGATCACATGGGTAGGGTGTGCAAGTTTTTGCAATTCAGTTTGGATATGTGACTTAATTTTTAATGAAGCAGTAAATGTTTCTGGGCAGTACACACCCATTTGCTTGCATTTTTCATCTTTGTTGTCGTCAACATCACGAGACAGCTGGTCATTGAACATTTGGCTCGCAAAAAATATGTTTTTATTTTTAAATTGCATGTTGTAATGTTAACGGATATTAGGATTTAACTTCCTAAACCACACCTTTTTTGTTACCTCATCAAAATTAAATGCAGAGCCACCCTTATGACGAAGTTTGAACATACAGGCCTTTACTTGAAGAAAAATTGGCTTAAACAGCCTGCTGGAAAAAAACATAGATCATGGAATTTCCTTTCCCCCCTTTTGCTAGTGTGAAACCGGCAAACGTATATATAAAGATTTATTAGACTGATTTTTGGACAAGCGTTCAGAATTCTCCAGCAGCAGCCAGCCCAGACCTTTGCCAAAATAGCGTGTTTTGGAGTAAATGGAGGCTTTTGTAAGCAATCAACACAGATGCTGGAGATGAAACGGCTAGCGCCATTAGCTAATTAAAACGCATGGCCTGTGCATGAGCTGACTTTTTCCTCTGAATGCACCGGCGAAACCCGAGCCGTCTGAGTTCTGCAGAAAGTGGCGTTGATACTAATGTGGATGTACTAGAATGAGCTGCTGACTGCCCTGTCTACTTAACTTAGCAACTGCCAGCTCCATTATGCTAGCAGGTAGCGACAGTTACCTGCACTGAAGCAGCAGGACTCGAGGACTGTTTCCTATCTGTTTCCACTCCATTTGCCAAAGCTTTGCATTCTGGGTGAACTGGATTTAAACAGTGGCTCGGGGAGATTGTTCTGTTTGGGGTATTTAATAAGAAGGAGGAGTTTATGATTCCAGCACGATCATTGTTCATATGAGTTTTCAGAAACGTCATAAATCTCACTCGAATCCAAGTTTCCAGATTGTACTGCAGAAGAATGCACGCGGTCAGAATCATTTTTACAATTACGGCTCATAATTTGCAACCTTCAACTCTCTAATGTTTCATCACATGAAAGTTACGGTTGAATTATATCTTTAATTTCAAGATCAACAAATCCATCTCTTTTTTTTGCTCGCTGTCAGATCCAATCTACGACTCGATTGTCTTTCCGTCATGCTAATAGCCGAGCAACGGAGACCATATGTGATACATATATTAGCATGATGATGAAACTGCTGGCATAAAATATCTGAGATTTGTCAGGAGACTGATGTTTTGGCAATGGAATGAAAGGCCTGGGAATTGATGGATCGTGCTTGTTTTCCTTGTCAAATACACCAGGCCAAGTTCTTGTCAAGCCGTAAAAGGTTTCCAGTCATTCTGTAAAGTAATGCAATCCAGTCACTCCTCCTCTCCTCTCTCTTCCTGTCTAAAATTCTGCCACTTAAGCATTCTTAATAGCTACTTAACCCATAATCGTTGTCAAATATCTGGTAGCTCTTTTTTTCCTGCTAAACACACTTTATTTTTATGGGATGCATTCAACTTAGCCAATTCACCTGATGGCTGTAGGGCTTTAAATGCGCATAGCCAGTTATCAAAGAATGATATATCCATACATGTTTTGTGCTAATTACATTTGTCTGGAATGCTATATTTTGAGTAAGTAATTTCCTGACATTTAATTATATACCTGAAATGTGAGACAGAGACCGATGGCCACATTATTTTAGCACTGTGTCATATCTGTCCCGAATCCAAGTGCTTAATCGGTTTAACCCTGCGAGTGGGGTGGATCGTCTGCTAATATACTGAGGGGAATAAATACAGCTAATGGGCAAAATTTCCTCAGGCTTTTTGAGCAATAGATCCTGCTAGACGCAGTACTTATACTACACACATGTATGGCTTTCTACACAGGTGAATGGGCTTAATTTAGTCCCATCATCCTAACTATGGAGAAAGAGGCTTGTCTTTCTTTTGGTCATCTTAAAATGGACTTTCCAGCAGATTTGTGAAAGGTAATTTGAAACATTCGCCATTAACATACATAATATTTGCCCAAATAATGACTGTGAGAGTCCTGGTCAGAATTACTCCTGGGAATATCTACATAAAAAGGTGGATCGTTGACTGAACTTTCATTTAATATTCCTTGATTCTAGCATTGTAAGATATTTTTTGGTTTATTTACTGCACAAAGTTGTGGAAACCCTCAAGTTTTTTTTTTATTACTATTGTCCTTTTTTCCAGTATAGTACTGTTAATTTATATTAGTGCCGTATTGCTTTTATTATTCGATTTCACCGATTTCACTATTTTTATTAATCCCATATAACCTCTGTCTGTATTTTTTTGTAAACTGTAATTGTTTATTAGCGTTGCAGCACAAACGTGTGGAAAATCACTTGGTTTTACATGATCCAGCGAGGTGACATTAAAAAATCTGGCGGAGAGTGTGCCAAGAAAATGTTGAGCTGTTGTGAAGCGAAGTGTTGCTAGTTAAATACAGATATTTGGAATTCAGTTTCAGTATTATTATAGCTTATTTTATCTTTTAAAGAGCTGCTAGCCATATTTCTTATGCTCCTTGGTCATACATTTTTCTTTAAAGTTGATATGCATTGACTGATGGGTTCACATTTTACAAGTTAAGCTCACTCGACAGCATAATGTTTCTTACAACAAATAAAAATTTCAGTGTATCACTCTTTTTGTTAATAAAGAGTTGCTTAAAAAAAGAGTTACAGTGAGGCACTTACAATGAAAACAAATGGGCCCAATTTTAAAATCTAGGCCCAAATGTAAAAGCACAAATGTGACTCTTATAACTTTATAAATCGTTTACGTTTGTATTATTTGAGCTGTAAATTTCTCATAATTGTTACAGTTGTGTTAAGGTTTTAGCTGTAATGTTATGTCACTTGTCAACTTTTTCTTTCTTTCTTTTTTTTTTTTTTTTTTTTTTGTAAAG
>NW_015549584.1:1827560-1834893 GCF_001515605.1 Sinocyclocheilus anshuiensis
CTTTTTTTTTTTTTTTTTTTTTGGAAAGGAGAAACTAATCCAGACTAATTTATGTGTTAATCAACATTAAGTCTCAAGTGTTGCAAATTGAGCTTAATTTATGTAGAATCCAGAATATTCCTTTAATAAAAAAGGACATTTGTCTCTACCATTTTGGTCACAGGTATGGTAATAAATATATATATTTTTTTATTTATTTTAGTTTTTTTAATTTATTATGAATTTTAAGTGCTGAAAGTGTTTCTATAGTGCTTTTATTTCACTAGTTACACATTATAAATGTGGTAATAAATTTGTATAATGGTGATTTAATGTCTCAGTGTGGGCCCTTTATGGCCTTAATGTACACAGGGCCAGTCGTAAATGTGTTTAATTTAGAGTATCTTCCTCATTGTCACTATAGAGAGTATGTTGACACAGCCTATGCCAAGTATCATCTGCCAAACACTCCTTAAAATAAATAACAGTAGTCAAGGCGCTATTTACATCGCACCCAGCCTTTCCGCAAACATTCACCATAAACCCCAGCATGTAAACAGAGCACCGACAGTTTTGAGTTAAGACTGAATATCCCAGTGTTCTCGGACAGGGTTTGTTGAGGTACACAGATGGGCCATGGGACTTAGCAGCACAGAGAGCCAGGTTAGGATCCCAAGTATCTCTCAAAACCAAACCAACCCAGTTAATAAACAGCCACATAACTGGAGACTTCATGGTGCCCCTCTAGCCCAAAACCACGTCCCATCTGTGGTCTGAACAGAGCCCAAAACTAAGTGTGGGAGGCTTGTGACAGCGTCTCTCTTACAGACTTATGGACTGTGACAGCGTTCTGTCTCATTTGTCATCTGCTGTCACTCAGATGGATGTAACCAGAGCAACATCTTCACCAAAAGCCTGTTCCCATAAACCCTTCACCACAGCGACGGTTATGGGTGTGGATTTGGGGGTGCAGTAAGAATGTGGTGCGCTGATTCGGTTCCACATTTCAAGCGGGGTGTTATATAGAGATCTGGCAGGACATGGTGCGCTTTACTGCTGACTCACAGCTGGATTCAACAGGCCAATTAGAGCTCTCCCCATGAAACTATACATTCCCCGCCAGAAGAACTGTCCACGCTCTCTCTAAGCACTTGTCTGTTTATACTGTCAAGTCCCTAGATTTATTTCAAGATTTGGTATGGAGGTACGGCTCAGAACCAGCCAGCACCATGGCTACACTGTGAGTGACAATTTCTACCAATAATAATAACAGTAACTTTTTACTTCATACCAACACTAACTTCTGCCCTGTTCTTTCAACCTTTAATACTTGCATTACACTTTAACTTGTTAACATCGTTCTTTATTATTACAAATTGCATTCTCAAAATGTTTTGACTAATGTATCTTTTTGTCACATTTTCCTAAAATCATTCATTCATATTTTTAGGAAATAAGGTTAATTTTTATTTCTCTCTGTGCCAAGGAAAGTATGGTAGACTGTTTCTACCTCAGAGTAAAAAAGGTAATTTTCATATAAAGTTTAAAATAATATAATATAACAGGTTATCGCTGCTCTCCCTGTTCTCATCCATGCTAGGCTGCATGGATGCGCAGGGAGTTCTTGCCCAGAACGGAACCATACCGCCAATCCAAACTGTATGCTAATTGTCAATCATCTTTGACGATAGTGGTCCTGACAGAAATATAGTTAGAACTTCAAGATAAAAAAATATCACGTTTTGAGATAATGTCAAATTATTTGATATTAAGTGACATTTAGAGATATCAAGTCACAATAGTGAAGTCACAGTTACCTTTTTTATTTAATTTACTCTGAGACAGACACAGGCTTTACATTTCACATCTACGCTACTGTTAAAAAATTTGGGGTTAGTAAGATTTTTTTTCTTAATACTTTTAGTCAGCAAGGATGCATTAAATTGATTAAAAGTGAAAGTAAAGACATTTAAAAATGCTGCTTTTCTGAACTTTCTATTCATTGAAGAATCCAGAAAAAATGTATCATGGTTTCATCATAAATGTTTCTTGAACATCAAATCAGCATATTAGAATGAAGGATCATGTGACACAAGACTGGAATAATGGCTGCTGAAAATTCAGCTTTGCCGTCACAGGATATATAAAAAAATATATATATTAAAATAGAAAACTGTTATTTTAAATTGTAATAATATTTCACAATATTGCTGTTTTTACTGTGTTTTTGGTCAAATAAATAAAATTTTTTGGTAAATTAAGTCGGTAAGCTTAAGAGACTTTTAAAAGCTTTTTTAAAAAATCTTACAGACCACAAACATTGGCACATGGTATTATCCAAAGCAACTTATATAGCATTTTTTAAACTAGTTCATGTACTCTCTGCGAATCGAACCCTTGACCTTGGTGTCATTGCTCCAACAGAAATGTTTCCATATGAAAGTGCCTGCTTCGTTTGTCCTTGTGAGTTTTCATTGAGATAACATGTGGCTTGTTATTGTGTGCAGCTCATTGATGTGGATTCCCAAAGATCAGTAGCACAGACATACAACTCTTGTTTTGTTCATTTTGGTGACAAACTGCGAAAGACTTTTTGTTTTCCAAACAATGATTTCATTCCTTCTCTAAAGGTCTCATGATGCATTCTGATCAATTCTATGTGACCTCAAAACTCGTGTCTCATCTATTCACCCCTTAAATTTGATTTAAAATGACAGGTTTGTGAAGCCATAAAGGATTCAGTTTCGTAATGGACTTGAATGTGACCATAAAGAAACGTTCCAAATCTCTGTATAATGTCCAGCCATTGTTTCCACAGTAGTGAAATATTAAGAAAATAGCACGTTCTATGGCTCCTTGAAGACTGGATATTATCCTCTTCAAAGCTTAAATACAACCAGAACAAGTGACACGGATGAGCCAAATTCATATTTCAGCATAGAAAAGCCAAGACTTAGATTAGGTCATGCGCAATTTAATGCAAAGATGGAAAATGGATATTAGCATTGAAAAAAACACTGCTTTGTAATACCGTGAGCGTCTTGCTTGCAAATACCAAGAGGGGATTGAGTGCCAGCCCGGACTCATATTACTGCTAAAGTAAACAAGTGCGTGATGAGAAATTTCGAGTTAAATACTCCATAAATATGAAAACGTTTACTGCGGAATATCACAGAACAGTGAGGCCTTGTTATTTGGGTTTATTTCTTTTTATTCTTTTTTTTTCTTTCTCAATTGAGTTACTGATTTTGTGTGAGGTATATTTGAAGTGAAATTGGATTTTAGATATAAATCTTGATAGTAATTTTTTTATTTCCTTTTTTTATAATAATAAGCTACTACTAAATATATTGTAGAAACTTAATTTTCTGTAAAGCTGCTTTGCAACGATTTGTATCGTGAAAAGCGCTATACAAATAAACGTGAATTGAATTGAATAATTACTTGGTCTGTATGATGATTATTATATCTTCATAAGTATTACTGTCCCCGATTTGAGTTATTGATTTTGTGTTAGGTATTTGAATGACAATTGGATATAAGTTCTAATTGTATTTTATTTTATTATTTTTTTTATTTTATTTTATTCATTTCAGAATAGTTTATCTTGTTAACCTTTCTTCCTTTTTGTTGCGCTGTTATATTTTCATTTTATAATGACTTGGTCTTTGTAAGTATTACATATTTATTTTCAGTGCAAAACCTTATGCCTCAAATTCCACTGTGATTCAACATGATTTAATGTGGAGTCATACTGTATGACGTATCAGTATTAATAATGTGTTCTGTGCTGAAATATGACCTGATAAATTGCCCTTTCACTGCATTTTTGAGCAGAAAATAACAAAACAAGAGAATCCTGAAGGGGAAACGCAACAATCAGGCTCCCAAAAGACAACAACGCAAGCTCTCTCTATTGTAGTTGAATTTCATCACATTTCTGGATGGCGTAAATGTTCTGCTTCCAACTCAATCCAACTGTGCTAGATGTCATTTGACTGTTCTCAACACATTTAACATGCCATGTTGACCTATTGTCCAGTTGAATAGTTTTGTTTTGTTCATGAATCTGACAGAGCCTTTGACGCAGAGGTGTTTGACTTGGCAGGCGCAAGGCACTCTGGGATGTTTATTTGTTGTCAGGTCGGAGATATAGAGTAGCTTAGAGAGCGGGCATGAGCCAGAGCCAGCTGTGTCAACTGTAGACGTTATGCCAACAGGGTGGAGGGCGGAAAGAAAAGGCGAGAGAAAGACAGTCGGTCAGGAGAGTTTATAGTCTACATATTCATGTCATATAATGAGAGATGTTGTGAAATGTGGCCTTTTTTGGTATTTAGCCTAGAGTTTGAATGGCGTTTGAACCTGATGAAGTATGGCATGACCCTGACAGCCAATTTTTTATAATAAAGAGCTCACATGCGAGAATTGTGAGTTAGTGTGGTGTCACTTAGAAAGTTCAGCAAGTGTAATTTCTAAATCGAATATATAAACGGAAAAACTCACACTCCAGCATATTAAAAGCTACGTGTTTCTCGCGCTGACCAGTTAAAGAGGACGTTTCTGAGCGATTAAAGTCTAAGTATCTGTCACTTTACCCCGTACTTGTGCCACCGATGCTGGGAATCGAACGCTTGCAGGTGTCAGTGAGTAGATGGGGACTGACGGCCGTTAATGGACGCTGAGATCCCTCTGTGTCAAACGCTGGATTTGCCCCTCTGCAGGCATGAACACATTGCACATATCATGTTGAGGAGTTTCATCACATCTCACTGTGTCCTGGGTCATGTTGCAAAAAACGGGGAGATAATTGATGGCTCGGTGGTATTGTAAAGGCATCGGGGCAAGTGTAATACTCTCTAATTAGCTATTGGAGATTCTTAGAACAGATAGAGTGAGAGGCCGGTTACTGGAGTGACAGATTGGGCTTCGTGTCCATCAGCGCTTTGAGAGCTTCAACAGTATGGCCAGAGAAACCGAGAACGCTGTTTGGCTTCTTTGGTGTTCAGTTTAACAAAGAAAACGCGGATTAAATAAATTTGACACTAAGTTAATGGTGCCAGGTCTTTAGGCCTGTAAAATGCAGGGTAGGATGAGGGAAGATGCCCTACTTAAGAACAGTGTGCATTTACTGCTAGTTATGACTATAGCATGTGCATATATTATTAAAGGGATAGTTCACACAAATATTTTAATTCTCTCATTAATTACTCACCCTCATGTCATTCCAAACCCGTAAGACCTTGTTTCTTATTCGGGACACAAATTAAGATTTTCTTTTGATGAAATTCGAGAGCTTTCTGACGCTGCATAGACAGCAACACAACTACCACGTTCAAGGGCCAGAAAGGTAGAAAGGACATTGTTAAAATAGTCCATGTGACATCAGTGGTTCAACCTTTATACGTTTTGTGTGCAAAGAAAACAAAAATAATGACTTTATTCAACAATTTCTTCTCTTCCATGTCAGTCAACGTTCACAAGAGGACCATGACACATTTAGACTATTTAGTTCAATTCAAATTAAATAACAGAGTCCAATACATATGCTACTGTTCAGATTTTTGAATGAAGATTCTTTTGCTCATCAAAAACAGTAATATTGTAATTAAAATTATTTGAATGTATAACTATTTTCTATTTTAATATATTTTAAAATGTAATTTATTTCTGTGATGACAAAGTTGATTTTAAGCATCCATTACTCCAGCCTTCAGTCACATGATCCTTCAAAATGTTTCTAATACACTGATTTAGCTTTCTTATTATTATCAAAGTATTATAACTCACAAAGGTACTGCTTAAGTGTTGAAACCAAAATAAAGTTTTTTTTATTCTTTGATGAATAGAAAGGATTTTAATTTTAATTTGAAACATTATAAATGTTTTTACCTTTATTTTTTTGATGAAGTTAATGTGTCCCTGCTTAATAGAAATATCACTTTCGTTCTAGAATAGTCTTGAATGGTATTGTACATCTGAATTACACTTTATATTTCTGTGAGTAATATACAGTCCTATTTTCATAACTGAAAGGATGTCATGGCAACAGACTATGAATTCAGACTGAATTATTCCACACAATTTGGCCTGTATGTTATGAGGTTTAATTTCATGAATTACTATTAAAAATAAATAAATAAAAACACCAGCAACATGACACAGGTGACCTTCTGCCTCAGTTCTGAGGGAGGATTTTACCTCAGGTTTTTTTTTTTTTAATTCTTAATTTGAGATTAAATGTGGTGACGTCTTTGGTGACATTTTACCCTGAGTTTGGATTCAGGTTCACTCTGATAGTTCTAGAGAAGATCCCGTATCCCAAACTCCTGTTGCATAACCAGCATCTTCACATTGTTTCAATATAATCTGGCATTAAAGAAAAATCCATTCCATACAGCATCAACGACTATTTTAAAATTAGAATGGATTGTCTTGGTATGAAGCCCGAAACATGGCCATGCATTTCAGAAGGGTGCTTAGAGGTAGGCTACATAGATTACTTTTACTACAGTAATCTGTTTTCAGGATGTTTAAATGAGCACGCCACCTAGTCATAAATTCAGATTACTGTAGCAGGTGAGGGACGCCAGAAAAAGTTCATGCTGGAGTTACAGGTTAAAGGCTTTTAGAAGAGAACACGCAGTAGCAACAGTTGACCTGGAAGAAGACCTTCACCTGTCTAAATTTGAATTTATTTCTCGGTCAGATAAGATCACATAGTTTCGGTGTACACTGTCTCCTGGCTGGTAACACTTTGACAGTGCGCCCCAGAATGACACTGGGTTAAGTGCTCCCATAAAGACCCATATGTTTCCTGCATGTTCTCGTTCAGGATTCCCACATGTAGCATAAGTTGCTCATGCCCGACTTCCATAGCGACTAGGTCAGAATCCAAAATACACCTTCAATTCAATTTCCTTCAAAAACGTGGCTCAGAGTGGGGTGGGGGGTGCTTAATGACTACACGAGAGGCCCAATTTAGTCATCATAGGTTGCTTCCTGTGAAGGTCCCATCTACAGTCTACATGGGTTTCAATCTTGTTTCACCAGTGTTGCATGAGAACAAAAAAAGGCTGTTCGAAGCAATTTTGCTAGTCATTTACATGACTACTTCCTCCACCAGTTTATCGGCCAAGCTTTCGATCCCATCTGGACAACATTTGTCAGCTGAGGATTTGTGTACGCATCACATCAGGTATAAATCAAATGTTTTGAAATTCGAAAGTAACGGACGAAAGAGCAACAAAGAAAAATCCAAGAGTCGTGAGAATAATTGAATGTGAATTCACATCAGCTTTGTTCCAAAAATATGTTTAAAAAAAAAAAAAAAAAAAAAAGCGAGAGAGAAAAATTA
>NW_015549584.1:1835237-1890203 GCF_001515605.1 Sinocyclocheilus anshuiensis
TTAAAAAAAAAAAAAAAAAAAGAGCGAGAGAGAAAAATTAACCAGATCTTTGATTCATATTAGGCCTCCTATTAGCAACAGATGAAGCTGGCTGCTAAAACGAGTTGCGTTTGGATGTGGAAATGATATGTGTAAACTATGTAATGCGAATGTTTTAGCTAAGCTGTGTTTAATTTTGTACCCTGATGAAGTGCATGAGAAACCTGTATCCCCTTAGCTGTCTCATTGAATCATATGGATATAATTTCATCCATTTACGTTTTTCTACTCTTTGCTGTGGTTGCCAGGGGGGATTTGGAAACAGGCAGATTAAAGGCACATGTTCGCTTTCGCCTGTAGTTTTTAGCCACTCCGTCTGAGCTCCGCCGTTCTCCGTGCCGAAAGACGTGTTGGCGGTTTCTTTTTTATAGGTCACAGTTACTCCAGGCGCTCAGCGGTAAACCTCGTAACACCTCTCGTTCTCCAACAGGAACCTGAATCGATTTCGTACAAGTGCTGATCACAGAACATCACCATAACCCGCAGACATTGCATATCAGAGAGCGCTGAGGCAATTTGGATGTCACAACGAATTACAGAAAATGTGTCTGGGTGTAAGAAAAGTCATGGTGCTCATTAAAATTTGCCTTTCAGCCAACTAATTACGAGTAGTAATGTATTTAATGCTTGTTAGTTGCTAAAGGTTTTAATGTCAGAATAAACGCAAGCCTGAGGGAAGGTGAGATTGGTAGTTACAGTATAATGGGGAAATATGTTTTATGTTTCAGAGCACCTCTGAATGTTAACGGGAACAGCGGTGGACCTTTGACTCCATGGGAAAGAATGTGGCCTGAATGCAATTTCCATAATAAGCACATTTTCTCTTCCTCTCAGTTCATTTCATTCCATCAGAGTGCAGTGCGACGTCAATAAGCGACACGACGTGGCCTTATTTTTTACATGTGCCATAAAGGCTGGCTTGTATTCTACAGGTATTTAAGGGTATTAATGAACTGTTTTTTCTTCCGAGTGCTTGTGTACACTATGGGCTTTTAGCTGCCTGATGCCTCGTTGGACGTTTTCGGCCGCAATCATGCTTCATTTCCCATATAGTCATCAGGTTAGGGTTCGCGTGGCCCGCAATCATCCGTGATTGGCTGTGCGCCCCTGACAAAAATGTCAGCCCAAACTGTCACTCTGTGTGTATACAACAGATCCTGAGGCCCACTTCGGAAAGATGGCGTCAAATGACTTACCACCATCCACTTTCGACGGTTATCACTCTGTTTACCCTCACACAGGCCTTCAGAGGGGAAAGCTAAACACGTTTATGGCAATTAATGTGATTAGCGTGCTAAACTGTTTTTACAGATAAAATCAAAGGGTTGTGGAGACTTAGGAGCTGTCATAGTTGGTTTATAGCGGTTGGTTTAAAATGCGACGTATATTTAGCGTGTTTGGAGTCTCACGTTTCTCTCTGATTTTTATGATAAACGTCTGTGTGTATCTCAGAAACTTCACATTCCTCGGTTAACATTTGGGGATGTTTTGATAGATGTTGACGTCAGTTGTAAAACCGATTGCATTAGAATTATTTGGAAAATAATGTTCAGTGCTTGGCAAATACAGATGCATTTTTGCGCTATTATACAAAAGAGAATGTTGTGTTCTATAAAAGTAGAAAAAAAGCCAGAGATAAGTGGAGAGACAATGAGAGACATGAGTAGTGAGAGAAAGAAATTCCTCCCAGTCATGTGGATTAAACTCTGGCAGATTGCTGTGTTTGCATGGCATCCTAGAATGCATAGCAGTGTTTGAAAAGTATCCCAAAATGCTCTGCACCTCGCTCCATTGGCAGCCGATCCTCACGCTAATGGCGGGCTTTACACGATTAGCAGGATTCTCTCTGTGGACCCATAAATTCAATTTAGCCTGAAATTTGTATTACGTTAAAGAAAGCAGTGAAAGAATGATGATTTCCCCTATACATAAATACACACATTTTAGGACATACATAATCGCAGTGTTTGTTTTGAAAACTCAGGTTTTCGAGATGTATTTTAGGAGTCAGTACAGGGCATATATCTCAAACTTGCCTGGATTTCAGGGACTTTATTACGCTCTGTGTTGTGGGTATGTTCAGACAGTTTTCACGCTGTGGAATAATACAGGCACAAGTTTACATTGTGAGGTTTGCACGTCCAAAAGCCCCATGCAGTGTCTCAACCACTGTGTCGCTCCATTGTGTGAAATTAATGTGTAAAAGTGCGTGGCCGATTGCAGTATGGATTGATATTCCTTTCACAAACCCCACATCTTATCTCTGCAATTAATTCAACTTTAACTACTTGACATAAGAACTCCAATAAAACTTCGTTTTGTAGATAAATTCTGTTTTATGTAATATATAAACTTTTATGTACTTAAATAAGAAGTTTGATTTATGGATGTTTATACTATAAAACTTTTGGCACTTTTGAGTTTGGACACATTAAATTGATCAAAAGCGGATGCAATTTTTTCAATTTATAATGCTGCACTTTCGACGGTTATCACTCTGTTTACCCTCACACAGGCCTTCAGAGGGGAAAGCTAAACACGTTTATGGCAATTAATGTGATTAGCGTGCTAAACTGTTTTTACAGATAAAATCAAAGGGTTGTGGAGACTTAGGAGCTGTCATAGTTGGTTTATAGCGGTTGGTTTAAAATGCGACGTATATTTAGCGTGTTTGGAGTCTCACGTTTCTCTCTGATTTTTATGATAAACGTCTGTGTGTATCTCAGAAACTTCACATTCCTCGGTTAACATTTGGGGATGTTTTGATAGATGTTGACGTCAGTTGTAAAACCGATTGCATTAGAATTATTTGGAAAATAATGTTCAGTGCTTGGCAAATACAGATGCATTTTTGCGCTATTATACAAAAGAGAATGTTGTGTTCTATAAAAGTAGAAAAAAAGCCAGAGATAAGTGGAGAGACAATGAGAGACATGAGTAGTGAGAGAAAGAAATTCCTCCCAGTCATGTGGATTAAACTCTGGCAGATTGCTGTGTTTGCATGGCATCCTAGAATGCATAGCAGTGTTTGAAAAGTATCCCAAAATGCTCTGCACCTCGCTCCATTGGCAGCCGATCCTCACGCTAATGGCGGGCTTTACACGATTAGCAGGATTCTCTCTGTGGACCCATAAATTCAATTTAGCCTGAAATTTGTATTACGTTAAAGAAAGCAGTGAAAGAATGATGATTTCCCCTATACATAAATACACACATTTTAGGACATACATAATCGCAGTGTTTGTTTTGAAAACTCAGGTTTTCGAGATGTATTTTAGGAGTCAGTACAGGGCATATATCTCAAACTTGCCTGGATTTCAGGGACTTTATTACGCTCTGTGTTGTGGGTATGTTCAGACAGTTTTCACGCTGTGGAATAATACAGGCACAAGTTTACATTGTGAGGTTTGCACGTCCAAAAGCCCCATGCAGTGTCTCAACCACTGTGTCGCTCCATTGTGTGAAATTAATGTGTAAAAGTGCGTGGCCGATTGCAGTATGGATTGATATTCCTTTCACAAACCCCACATCTTATCTCTGCAATTAATTCAACTTTAACTACTTGACATAAGAACTCCAATAAAACTTCGTTTTGTAGATAAATTCTGTTTTATGTAATATATAAACTTTTATGTACTTAAATAAGAAGTTTGATTTATGGATGTTTATACTATAAAACTTTTGGCACTTTTGAGTTTGGACACATTAAATTGATCAAAAGCGGATGCAATTTTTTCAATTTATAATGCTGCAAAAGATTTCTTTCTATTCATCAAAGAATCCTGAAAAAATGTATCACAGTTTCCACAAAAATATTAGACAGCACAACTTTTTTTAATATCATAAGAAATTCTGAGCACCAAATTAGCATATTAGAATGGTTTTTGAAGCATTATGTGACACTGAAGACTTAAATAATGACTGCTGAAAATTTACATTACCATCATAGGAATACATTTCATTTTAAAATAATGTCATTTTCATTGCTAGCATTTTATGTTTATCCTAAATAGAAACGATTGAGGCATATTTCCACACTTTTGCATATATTGACAAAATTAAAGCTCCTTGAGAAGTAAAACTGTAAAAAATATTGTAATCCTCGAAAAATTTAGAGAAATAATTTTCACACTAAATAATTTAATTGTTTACTCTTTATTTATATTATCATAGTTTTACACATCATAATTATTTTTTATTATGGATTTTTTTTTTTTAAGGTTAATAGTCTGAGTCTGGACTTGCGGCAAAGTGTCTCTGATGTGACATTTCATTTGTGCAAAACCAATGTTGACTACAAGCACTAGTATTTTTTTTTTCTTTTTTTGCAAATCCAGTTTTGTCTGTGTGTGTGAAACGTGTGTGAAACTGACTTATTTTTTTTCTCATTTCCACATGCTTTTAATGTACCTTATAAGAATTCTGCACACACAAATACACACACACTGTATAATCCAGGTCACTCAATATATCCCGAGTGTGGCAGTCTAAGGTTTCGCCCCGTATTAAATGGCCTGGCCTCAATAGCAAGCCTTTTGCGAGTGATTGAAGGAGGCCAGAACCCGAATGATGTTCTGAGGGCCCATTAGAAGAATGGAAGGCTCTTTCCTTCAGTGAAACTGGAGCTGCGATAGAAGCGGGGGCCTCAGTTAGAGGCCAGTGGACAATAGAGAGCAAAGCTGCCATGTCAGGTTTCACTCTCTCTGACACCTCCATAATCTGCCACCCTGTCCCATCCGAGGCTCCTGATTGGAGAACTGTTGACATCTTGGGTGTGGAGCTAAGAGATTGTATAGGATGTATGAGGCCCTTAAATTACAAGACAGCATGTACTATCAGTACATCCAAAGCCTCATTACACAGATGCCTTAGAGATAGATTGCAGAGGATCATCCTGTAATGACTGTCTACAGATTCTGATTGGCCAGACCAGTGCTGACATGAAAAATGACATGAAAAACAAATCTGAATGGCTTTTTCTGATTCAAATGTTTACCTAAAAGCTTTGTTCACATTCATGCACATATTAAAGGCAAGGCCTAGTAAACCGTCATCCTTCAAAAAAGCTGTCATTTCTATAAAACACACGTGTTGATGTTTACTGATGTCATATTTCTCTCTCTCAGTTTGAAGGGTGTAACAAAGCTTTCTCACGGCTGGAGAATCTGAAGATTCACCTGCGGAGTCACACAGGAGAGAAGCCGTACCTGTGCCAGCATCCGGGCTGTCAGAAAGCATTCAGCAACTCCAGCGACAGGGCAAAGCACCAGCGCACACATCTGGACACTGTGAGTAAATGAATACAACCGACCCTAACCTGTCATAGCTGCAACTCAAAAAGAAATGCCTCAAAACACAACAATACAAACACTGCTCTTTACTGACACCATCCTAAATATAGAAATCAGCAGTGTTGGGGAAACACAAACTAATAGCCTAGTTTTACTAAATGCTTAATATATTTAAGTGTGGCAGTAGTTTTCATTGGAAAGACTGTTTTAGTGAATCGTTTCGTCTTAAACGGTCCTCCTTCCTCCTATGTAGTATTGGCAGTCTGATTCATTCTATTGAATTGGTTCTACCTAAATCATCCTCTCTATGTAGCACTGAAAAGTTGGCACATTATTACAAATCAGTTCATCCTAAAAGGTTCTCACTTTTGTATGTTGATGAAAGTTATAGGTATTCTAGTGATCTGGTTCATCATAAATGTTTTTTTCTTATATATTACTGTATAGCTTTGGAAACTCTGGTTCATTCTAGTGAATTGGTTCTACCTAAATCATTCTCTCTCTATGTAGCACTGAAAGTTGTTAAAAAGCAGTTAAATGTTTATTCTAGTGATCTGGTTAATCATAATGGTTCTTTCTTATATAGAATTGGAAACCCATTCCATCATTGTAGTGAATCGGTTCATCCTAAATGTTTTTTTTTGTGTGTGTGTCATATATAACATTCAAAACACAGATTAATTCTAGTGAATCAGAATCAGTCACTTTCATATTTAGAGTTGGAAAGTTTTTTTTTTTTTTTTTCAAATGGTTTGTTTCATCCTAAATGATTCTCTGTGATATATAGCACTGGGAACGCTGATTCATTCTAGTGAATCAGGTCATTTAGACAAGTAATGTTAACAAAAAATTCATAAAACAATCTGAGTCTGTGCATAGCATTTTAGATTTTTTTTTAGCGGAACATTTTGTTAAATACTACTGTTCTTCAACATTTTTACATATAATTTAGGAGTTTTATATAATATAATTACGTACTGTAGGTGCAATGTAGTTTGCTGCTTTTGTTAGTAGCTTTCAGTGTTGCTAACTACTTTTAAAAGATTAACTAGGCTGTATTTTAATTTTAGTATCTTGTCTTTAACAAAACTAAAGAGTGAACCATGGGTGATCCAAGGGCCTTCAAGTTCAGAGCAAAAATCTAAAGCAACAAAAAGTCCCCAACCAAATGGACCTTACAGACAAACCCATAAATGTGCTATTTGCTACCATTCTTTGACCCAAATGTTAATTTTGCATGCACAAAACAACCATAAGGTTATGTCTCTATGGGTTGACGAGGTGAAACACGTTTTATCATACATCGTTTAACACAATGCTCCGTTTGTGATAGCAATGGCACATGGCAGAGAGAGATAGAAAAAGAAACAGAGAGAGAGGCAGGCATGTCTTGCATCCAATCTCCAACAATGTGAGGAAAAATAAAAGCCAGGGAAAGCTTGAGTTAGTAATTCCTCACTAACTGGCAGAACCCTGTGCTGTATCACATCGCAGTACAGCTCCCGCGCTGCGCTACCGCCACACTGCCACGGCCAATTAGCCCCCCGACTCCAGATGCCCAGCGCTGCACATTAACTCGCCTGTGCGCCCTGTCACAGCCTTCCCACACGCCTCATATACAGTGAAAAAGTCACTCCGACTGTAATGATATTTATTCTTGACAGCCTTTTTTATTTTTTCCATTCCTAAGCTTTCTCGTTTTCTGTTTTCAGTGCGTTTAGACAGCAGGGGGATTATATGGCATTGCACAGTGAAAACAAATAAATGCGCAGAGACGAGCTGCCCCGCGAGCGGCTTGTAAAAACAGTGTTATTTAGAGAACGAGAGAAGGTAGGAAAAGGGAGCTAATAAAGGAAGCCTATCCACTTTCACTTTAATGACTGCCTCTGTTTTAGAAAAAAGACCAGTGTAAAATGCATGGGAGAAAATCACCACTGCATGTTTTGGACCGAGTGAGAGTGTTTCAGTAAAGTTTACCACTGAGAATCATGGGCACATTGATATATATCTTAAAATGTACATGTTTAAACACTTTAACGCTGACCAAACAGTTAACGGTTTACCTGCAAACCAGTAAATGAGTGTTTGTACAGTGCCTGTATGCTTGTCTGACATTTACCGAACAATCTGTATTCTTCTTTTCTTCTTCCTATGTCCTCTCAGCTGAAAGGTAGGATACTGTCTTTCCTCTTAAACTTTGACTATTTATAAACTCTCAAAACAAACAGTGTTAATGCACTTGTGTTTGTCCAATTACACAGTTTGAAAGTGTAAATATTAAGGCTGAAAAAAAGTAGGCCTATGCAGTGGGTTTCAAAAGTCAATTTTTGTCTGATTTAACACAAATTTAAATGAAGAAAAAACATATCGGTAACACTTTCTATGAAGCCCGTATTTATAATTCATTATAAGGGTATTCTTAAGGCATTATAATGAATGCATTATGCATTATAAAAAAACGTATAATATGTTATATCAACTCATGAATAATCATAACAACAGTTATAATACATCATAATACTTACGTATTTGTGGTTATAAGTTTAAGAGTATGATTATTTATAACACACAATGAACACCATATTAAATCTACTTCATTTACAGAATAATGGACTGTATCATATCTTGACATTGTTTATTTAAGATCTGCACAGTATCTTACTACAGCTTGTGAGTGGTTAGATGTTGAGTGTTTCCTGTGGAGCTAATGTTAATTAATTGATGTGAGCTTTATACTCCAACTGAAAAAAATGCAATGTTTTATATGGTTACATTTTATTTTGATGGTCCCCTTAATCAATCGACTATAAGCAACTTTGCAACTACATGCCAACTAACTCTCATTAGCAGGAAAAATTTAAATCGCATCATATGACCCCTTTAATTTTTTTTATTACTATTTATTATCTATCAGATTTAAATTAAATTTTCAGTTCCAGGTTTGAAATGTAGACAGTGAATTAAATTTTATCACACACATTTTTTTTATGTCTTTTATATTTATAAATTGAATGCATAATTAATGACTGTATATAGACTTTCATTAATAAAAACACAACATTTGTTTTGGGAGTTTAAAATAGTTGCTTGTCTAAATTGTCATGTATTTTTACTTTCCATGTCTGTTCATAAATGTCGTGCACTGTTCCAAACTATAATTATAGCTACTCAATTATAAACGCTGTCATAATGTAATGATTTTGTGGTCTTTGTGTCCATAGCAGTGTGTTTCTGTGTCCTCTTTGTAGCTGAACTGCGTATAATTATGATTCTCAGACTCATTGTGCATTTCCACATCAGAAACCATATGCGTGTCAGATCCCAGGCTGCACTAAACGCTACACAGACCCCAGTTCCCTCCGCAAGCATGTGAAGATCCACTCCGCCAAAGAGCAGCAGGTGCGTAGGAAGGTAAGGGTAAAAACGTAATATCTCTCTCTCTCTTTTAGAATTGTCTCTGTTCAAATCATCCCTTCAGCACATCAGAGTACAATTAGCTTTTTGGCTCTTGCCATCAGCCTTGAGAAACATTTCTAGCAGATATTTTTCATGGTCAATTGTGTCTTTTTCACGGCTTGATGCAGTTGGTTCTACTTAGGTTTGTCTTTGAAAATCATTTCCCCAACAATAGATCAACTCTGACCACATTTCAGCATCTACATGGTGAAGAGTGCATTCCTCATTAAAGT
This sequence comes from Sinocyclocheilus anshuiensis, assembly GCF_001515605.1. NCBI lineage: Eukaryota > Metazoa > Chordata > Actinopteri > Cypriniformes > Cyprinidae > Sinocyclocheilus > Sinocyclocheilus anshuiensis. The sequence goes on from NW_015549584.1 coordinate 1,844,257, forward strand.
GGGTAATTATAAGCAGAATGGCCTCGTTGTTGCACTGGTCTAAACGACAGCTGACTGATGCGTTCTTCTTGCTTGCCGTTGTAAGCGGAAACACATGTGAGCGTGTACCATTGTTAATAAGCTGTGCAGCGCTATACCCCAGTGGCCAGATGTTGTGAGCTGATGTCAAACAAACACTCCCACTCCATCTATCGCGAGCGACGCGTGTTATAGCACGCTGCGAATGGCTGGGACGATTTCAACCAAGATCTCAAATGAAAAACGTGCGGTTTGTGCTCTTTTGCCAGTTTGCGTGTAATTAAAACATGTTTGTTTTATATCTAATTCACAAGTTTGTGAGCTTTTATTTTGAAAATCTTAATTGCAGTGGAATTAAAATAATATAACACGTTCAAGTTGTATGTCATGGCTCATTTCGGCTGTTGTTTATTGTGAGGAATCGTCTCCAGATTCAGTCTACTCATCAAAAATTCATGTGACCGAAGATAATTTTCCAGTTAAACATAATTCCATGCTACAATCCGAGCTTTCAGAGTCAGTCTAAAAGTCCTAAACACATATAACTCCCCAAACTCTAAACAAATGTCGCATATAACGCACGATTACTGCCAGACCTTGCGAAGGGAAAAATCAGCCTTGCAATCTAATCTCACCAGCAAAAGATACCCCTCCACCTCTCTGTAGCTGGTAGAGTGGCGTCCCAACCTGTACTCGGGGCGATGTGTATGTTGGGGTATGTCTTTCCCCTCATCCCCTCATGTTTCCAATCAAAGGTTCCTGTTTGCGGTGAAAAATCGTGCTTCTCTAAGCTTGTCATTTCCTTTGCTGGCTGGTGTGGGATGTCACCACAGACTGATGTGTTTTTTTAGTATTATTATTATTTAAGACTTTTGTTTGGGCCCAGTCCATTTCACACAAGTGCGACTCTCTTCATTTCTTCTTTCACACCATCACACTCTGGAACAGACGTTCTACATGTTTTTAATGTGCATTCCTCCTTTCAACATTCTATTTTTATTGCTTAGTCTTTTAATTGCTTATATTTTTGATTGACAGCTAAGGGCCTGCCCCCATTTAGAATCAGAAGCTCTGAGCGAATGTCTGTCAATCCAGCATCTTCATGGCCCCACCCCTTCCCAGCATCCCCACTGTCCTGCCACCTCCCAGCACTGTCTGAACGGGAAAGAAGGCCGTTCCCCAGCACTCGGGCAGGAGATATTCACAGGTACGGCTTACTTTATCCTCTGTATGCACTTTCTTTTGACAGTGATGTAAAGTGGGTGAGGTATAAAAATAAATTAGATGGAATGGAGGAATGGATATTTAGTTTCAATCGTGGATTATAATTGTAATTAGTGGTGCTCGCTAAAACAAGCAACACTGTTATATATGCTCATACCATGAGTATTAAACTTGGGTACAGCTTTGTTTGTACTATGAAGTCTATTGACTAGTAAGTCAGGTGGCTTGTTACTATAATGCTGCGTCCCAGTTCACCTACTTATACTTTGCCCTGAAAGTATGTACTCTTTTATTGAAGAAAAGATACATACTTTTGAGTGTGTAAAAGAAAAAGTATACAGGCTTTGGGACATACTACTTGCACGCATTCTGTCACTGTTTAAACTGCCCTGTCAGTCATGTTTCACATTTAACATCCTTTATGTTTTGTCTAATTTAATTTCCTACCATATTGGAGATATCAAAAACAATTACGCTCGCACACCTGTAGGTGATCGATAGGTGCGTGGGAAAAACGACCAAAAAATAGGTCCAACATCAAAACAAAAAAGAAACAATCCTGCACACTATACATACTTGCAAATGTATAAAAAATTGATTTATTCACTCCCAACGGTTTGGTCCTATGACCTTCATCAGGCATATTTCAGGCATAGAGCTATTTTGGTAACACTTTAATATAGGGACCAATTCTCACTATTATCTAGTTGCTTATTATAGCATGCCTATTAATAACATATTGGCTGTTTATTAGTACTTATAAAGCACATATTCTGCATAACCACATTCTACACCCCAATCCTACCCAATACCTAAACTTAACAACTACCTTACTAACTATTAATAAGCAGTAAATTAGGAGTTTACTGAGGCAAAAGTCATAGTTAATGGTTTATTAATAGCGAGAATTGGACCTTAAAATAAAGTGTGACTGCTATTTTTGATACATTTGCAAGTACGTATAGTGTGCAGGATTTATTATTTTTTCTACCGTATTGGAAAGAAATGAAGTAGCACATTGGTTTGCATGCGGGTCTTTCATACTGAGAACTCTCTTCATTTGGAGAGTGTTTGCATAATAATTCATTTGATACAAAGTTAACGATGCAAAGTTAATGACCAAACATATCGGTATAAAAAGTTCACTATGATGTTGTAGATAAAACATAACGTGGACCACATTAAATAAATATATTTTCATCAGGGTGGATATCAATTATTGATCACCTAAACCCCCTCTCTAATTGTTACATTACAGTATGTCCACCATATTTTTAGTTTTTAACACTTTTATGTGTGGTTGCAGTTCTAATTGAATACTTGTCCAACACGCAGTGGGTTGTGGGCAATATTAGCCATTAGAGTGTGCACGGATCAGCACCTCAAATTTCCATTTGAAATAGTAAACAATCCAGGTACTTTTGGAATACTTATTTCAACATTTTAAGATTTGATACACACTAGTTTTAATTTTGAATACTAGTTAGGACGGATAGTATGCATAGTATCGTATATAACATTTAACCTGGTGGATGTTAAAAAGAGGCAAAATAATATCCCATATACATGGGTGTCACACTGCTTTTTTATTTTTTTGGCCTATAAGCAACTACACTCTAAAAAATGCTGGGTTGTTTCAACCCAACTTTGGGTCAAATATGGATTCAACCAACTTTTGGGTGGCCTATAAGCAACTACACTCTAAAAAATGCTGGGTTGTTTCAACCCAACTTTTTGTCAAATATGGATTAACCCAACTTTTGGGTTAAAAATGTAATGTAAAAATTTAACCCAACGGTTGGGTTAGTCCATATTTGACCCAAAGTTGGGTTGAAACAACCCAGCATTTTTTAGAGTGTACCTACAAACTATCCGGAACACCTTTGCGACCGCATAGCAAACATCTAGCATTGTGATGGTGACTTTTCGATGGTTATCACCACTCATATTTTCTTCTGAATGTAGTTTTAGTTCTAAAGTTGTTTAAATAATCCTAATAATAATATCTGAAATGTATTTAAATAATTACATTAATGATTCTAAAGATTATACTGATTGTAATTTTATACTTTAACTTGTGAGATTAAACTGCTGCTTTCCAAACCTTGAGAGAAATGATTGTATATCTTGGTCTATAGAATCCATTACTGCTTGTTTTTGTAGGAGCATACGTGCTGTCTAATTTATGTATCCTGGGATGTTTTGTAGAGATGGGTAGAGGATTGTTCCCTCCACCCTAGAATGTACCAAAACCCAGATGTGTTTAAGTGTACATTCACTTGCAGAACCTTTTATGTGATCCAAAACCAATAAGCTACGATTTAACAGCTCAAATGGACATGACAGAATAAAGGGGATTGTAATGTTATGAAGACCATATGTTATGATAATATTGCAAACAGCTGCAATGCACGATCTGCGTTAGATGTGAATTTTCCCATGCTACTTCCAATGTTGTGCAATTCACACTAAATCGGACCTAGAGGACACTTACCTTAAAATACCCTGCTATGACTCACGACTCTTTGATTTAGAGAGGGAGGTCAGAGGTTAAGGTTTTGCATGGTTTGTATTTTGTTTGTTTTGCATTAGTTAAGCCACAGTAGTTATGGTCCTCCCTGTAAGCAATTTTTCTTGTTCTTCTGATTGCTCTTGTCATAATGCTGGGTTTACTGTAGTGCAATAGTTAGCAGAGCCTAGAATACTGAAGGGATAGTTAGTGAAAATAATGAAAATTCTGTTATCATTTACAAACATTTTTGTCATCCCAAACCTTTTTTCTTTCACGGAACACATAAGGAAACTTTCTAAACACTGTGTTGCTCTCTCTCATCTATGCAATTAAAATGAATGGGGATTGAAGCATTCAGGCTTCAAAAAGGACGTGAAAGCACCATTAAAGTATCATAAATGTGATCCATGTGACTATATTCTGGTCTTCTGAAACCAGATGATGTTTTTTTTTGAGAAACAGACTGAAATGTAAGTTTTTATTTACTGATAAACGCAACGTAAAATCAACCATCTTCCCAAACCTATAAGAAATATATTGTAATAATAATAATAATTATTATTATTATTATTTTTCTATTATTTAATTATGTGATGTATTATTTAGTATTATTATTTTTATTTAATAATAACAAGAACAACAATAATTATTATTATGATTATGATTAATGAATAATTATTATTACTACTAAATAAAATATCAAACAAAAATAATAGATAATCTTATTATTTTATTGTCATTTTGTTATATGGTCAAAAGTTGTGCATATCTACAAACAAGCACAGCATACGTATACGATTTTTATCACATTTTAAAATGCAATTCATGTCAGAAGAATCACAATTCCATTTTTTTCTCCAAATTGTGCAGCCTTACCTCCAGAGAGTTGTTAGCCACAGTTGTCAGTGATTAATGACATGAATTTCAGTCTGTTTCTCACACATCATGTCTAAAACACAGCATATTTGACCACCTTTACTATGCCTTTGCTTTTTTTCCCCAGCATGTTTTAGTCTCTTTAATTGTAATTGCACAGAAAAACCAGAGCATGCAAATCAAAATTTCATTTTTAGAATTCTGTGGAAGAACGTTTGTTGTACAGGTTTTGAATGACATGAGCGTAAATGAGAGAATTTAGATTTTTGTGTGAACTATTCCTTTAAGAGCAGAAATTCAGGCAAGAGAAAGGTAGAACAGACCCTAAAAGTCCGTGTGAGAGTAATTTGAAGGACAATTGCAGAACTCCCCATCATTAAAGCATCCTTGTACAAAACACACTTTGCAGTGCAACAGCTTAAATCACCGCCAACGTGTGCCAGGGAAAAATAGACGTCCTGGCTTGCACCGTCTCTCTCATTCGCTCGGTTCAAAGGGGATAAGTTGTTGCTTCAATGTGCAAATGTCTTTAGCCTGAAGGACCTGTTATGTTACTGTGGCTGTTTGTTCTTGTTTAGAGGAGAAGTTGTGGTTGGGTCTGGCCAAGATGCCTGCATTTAATGTTCCTGATGTTTCTACCTCTCCCTATGCTTTGTTCCGGGGCCAGTAGAAAAAGTAAAGCAAAGTGGAGAGCGGGTACCTCTGTCATTTTGTAATTTGCACGTATAAAGTGCATTCTAGTCCTCTGTTGTGTCTTTGTGTAGGTTTTCGTTTGGTTGCTCCATACAATTTTATGCAATCTCTGTGGCTGCTTGAACGTATGCTAATCATGCCATAATTATATGCTGTGAGAAGGTTGGTTACGGATTCTTCAACACTAACATTCCTTCAAACACTAACAATTGCATCCAAAATAAAAGTTTTTGTTTACATAATATATGTATGTACTGTGCATATTTATTATGTATATAAAATTACACGTGTATATATATTATGTATATATAAATACACACACATGCATGTATGTATTTCAGATAAATATGTCATGTTTATATATTAAATATATTTATTTATAATATAAATTATATTAATATAAGTATAGACATTTAAATACATGTAATTATTTTCATAATATATACTGTATGTTTGACCTTGACCCTTGAATTTTATTTTATTGTCATTTTGTTATATCACCAGTTGTGCATATCTACAAACAAGCACAGCATACTTGTAAAAAATTTTATTCACATTTTAAATTGCAATTCATGTCAGAAAAATCACAATTCCATTTTTATTTTATCTCCAAAAAAAAAGAAAAAAAGAAAGTTAACTGTGGAAGAAAGTTAGTTATACAGGTTTTGAATGATATGAGAGTAATGTGTTCACACTTGGAATGTTTGGTTCGCTTAAAACAAACCCTGGTGCGATTGCTCTGTTAGTGCGGTTCATTTGAATAAGTGAAAACGCTAGCATGTTTTGACACATTTCATAAGCTCTTCACAAGTTCTCAGCTGGTATAAGTACCATCAAATGTACGCACATACAATGAGTGCATTTAGCCCCATGCACAGGATTGTTTGGGATGTTCAGCAAGTTATGTTGCAAAATATACATCATAAAAGCCCCTTGTTTTTGTTTTGTATTTTAAGGATCGGTCCTAAAAATGACAGTATGAATGCTAATTGAACCAGGACTAAATGTATAATTTTCTTTTTTGGTCCGTACCAAAAGAACGAAGAGAACCGAACCACAAGTGTGAACATGCCCTAAATGATGACAGAATTTTGATTTTTGTGTGAACTATTCTTTTAAGAGCAAAAATTCATGGAGGAGAGAGGTAGAAAAGACTCTAAATATCCGTGTGAGAGTAATTTGAAGGGCAGTTGCAGAACTCCCCATCATTAAAGCATCCTTGTACAAAACACACTTCGCACTGCAACAGCTTAAATCACCCCCAACATGTGCCAGGGAAAAATAGGCGTCCTGGCTTACACAGTCTCTCTCATTTGCACGTTTCAAAGGGGATAAGTTGTTGCTTCAGTGTGCAAATGTCTTTAGCCTGAAGGACCTGTTATGTTACTGTGGCTGTTTGTTCTTGTTTAGAGGAGAAGTTGTGGTTGGAACTGGCCAAGATGCCTGCATTTAATGTTCCTGATGTTTATGCCTCTCTCTAAGCTTTGTTCCGGGGCCAGTAGAAAAAGAAAAGCAAAGTGGAGAGTGGGTACCTCTATGATTTTGTAATTTGCACGTATAAAGTGCGTTCTAGTCCTGTGTTGTGTCTTTGTGTAGGTTTGCATCTGGCTGCTCCATACAATGTTGTGCAGTCTCTGTGGCTGCTTGAATATATGCTGATCATGTCATAATTATATATTGTGATAAGGTTAGTTATGGATTCTTCAACACTAATTTCTATCATTTTGGTTTTATTTGTTATTTGCCTTATCATCTATTTATCTTTCTGTCTATTTATCTTTCTATCTATAATATCAAATACTGTTTAACATTTTTGGGATATACTGTATACTTGAAATATAATTTATATGTATACATAATTTTTTCAGGAATATAAGTGCATTTGTGTGATAATATAATTAAAAAAAATCTAATTAGAAAATGAAAAAAAGTATTTTTACGAGTTGTTTAAATATATATCAATTATCTATATTTACATATTTATAATGATCTATTTTCCATTATAAATGTGTCGTGTGTGTGTGTGTGTATATATATAGACAACAAATTATATAACACAAATATACGTATGTATATGTATATTCTTGAAATAATATGTATAACTTTTAAGAAATGTAAGTGCATTTGTGTGATAGAAAAAAAAATCAAAAATCAAATTAGAAAATTGCCTTAATGAAAGTTAAATGTTAATATAAAAAAAATTGTCCTAATTAGAATTCATTCATGAAAACCTATACTAATAATTGAACGCATATTAATGAATGAATGTACTGAATATTTAGAAATTCACGATCACTCTCAGCCATTAGAGTCTGATTCTGCCTCCTGGTGCACCCCTCCCCTCTCTCCAGCAGATAACAACTAAAGCAATCATGGCCATTACTTGTTGAATGCTTCCCAGTCTGGTAGCAGATGTTAGGGCTAAAGGGGAAAGCATTTAAGGACTTTGCTTGATGATTTCGGGTAATGAATCAAGTTTGTAACCAGTTCAGAAAACTGTCAGATGGGCCCCGCTTCCACCGTAAAGCAGTTGAAGAGGAGCACAAAGAGATGGGCTGCTGGGACGAGCCGCTGACGACCGTCAATGCACAGCCGTCCCTCCAGAGGGCTTCTGGGAAAACAATTACTGGGCAAATTCAGAGGAACACATTAACAGCCGGAGCAACCGGGAACAGTGTCCGCCTGTCAGTCTCTCAGGCTGCACAAGAAGCCCGGGGACGGTAGAAGCCCCTTTGCAGAACGAGCGACTATCATTTTCATCTGGCCCAGTTTGCGTACAGTAGTATAATCTATGGCGGGATGACATTTGGAGAATTTGGAGCTCTGATCTTCACTGTTATTTCCATTATAAACTGCGGATGAAGTTGATGCGTCCGCTGTTTTTCGCTTCAAGGTTATGTGTCCTTGGCTAAAGATCCAGCCTACCTGTTCCTTTCATTTCAATACAAGTAGCTTCAAGTAGATCTGTCTCTACTTATTAGTTCTGCCATTCCATTAAAATTGAACTGATCTGTCAAAGACGTTACGTTCAAAACAGCAACAGTCAATCAAATCCATTCCGCACGGTAACATAAATCATGTACAGTAAATTGCTAACAGCACAGAACAGGAACATTTTGTTTCATCCAAAAGGGCCGTGGTGAGTTTGTGTTGTCATAACAAGCGCTTGTTGCTATTAAGGGCTGTTTTGTGGAGATTTAATTTGGTCAATGTGCCGTTCTTGAGGGCTCCTTGAGGTTTATCAGGCATGTTTTGCGCATTAATTTTGTTTGTCTTCCAGGCCTGTACGCCGGCTCCAGCACGACACATAATGGAGCCCCACTTGAGTTGCTCTCTTCTGGACCTGACCTGCCCCCCAGGCAGCCCCGCCTGGACTGCGACATTGGCAGCCCCCACCATCTCTCCCCGCTGTCTGGCCTTGAGAACACCCGGGAAGGGTGAGTACCTAACCCTCCGAGCGTCATGTTTACTCCCAGTTGCTCTGACATACACGCAGGGTGGATGAGATCAGTGTAGATGACGTCAGAATGGATGAAGGTTGTCATCACAGTAACAGATATCACTGTAGGCATAGTTACACACACTGTTATATCTCTAAAAGATATCTCCTTTTGACCAAAGTTGGCATTTCATGGATCCTTTGAGGAAAAGGCAATCCTACCCTGCATTGCGATATGCTCTGTGAACAATCTGAGATGTCTGACAAAGTGAGAAATTAATGATGATGAAATGTTGTACTTTAGTCTAATTAAAAAGTAATTATATAATGATTCACTCAGTAGTCACTTGTTTCATCCTGAATGAATCATTGTTTCAATGAATCAGTTGAATGAATTTGACTCACTCATAATGACAATCAGTTGTTTCTCTCTGGGAAAAATCAGTGGCTGAATGAATTCAGAAGAGCACACTAGCACACTACTCTAACTGTTTTTGCTTTTAAACATATAGCACAAACACTGAATAGAATGCTGAATTAAGCCATTGTTTTTGAATGAATCATTAAGTTAATGATTCATTGATTCACTCTTAAAGATAGACTTGTTTCAATCTGGCATGAATAAGGGGTTTTAAAGTAGTCACTGAGTAAATTATTTATTGACTCACTTATAAAGATTTTCACTTGTTTCATTCCTGAATGAATCTGTGTTTCGGAATGAATCGTTGGAATCGTTTATAAAGCCAGGGTCACTTTTTTCTTTTGGAATGAATCAGCGGCTGAATACAGAATAGGATACTAGCATACAACTCTTACTATTTTTGCCATATAAAGACATAGTTCAAATAGTACAAATAGTAAGTAGTATGCTAGTATGCTTTTCTGAATGCATCTACGGTTTTGGATCAATTTCTGAATAAATCAGTTATTTGAATGAATCATTGAGTAAATTATTAATTGACTCACTCATAAAGAGACTTTTTCTGGTATAAATCAATGTTTTGAAGTAACTGGTTGAGGGAGTGATTTATTAACTCATAACGATTTCACTTGTTTCATTCCTAAATGAATCCATGTTTTTGAATGAATCATCATGTGATTCGCTCATAATGGATGGATACTTGCTGGCACAGCCCTAGTACAAATAATAAGTAGTATGCTGAATTAAGCCACTGTTTTTGAATGAATCGGTAATGATTCATTGATTTCAGTCTGGCATGAATGAGTAATTTTGAATTAATCATTGAGTAAATGATTAATTGACTCACTTATGAAGATTTTCACTTGTTTCATTCCTGAATGAATGCATGTTTTTTAATGATTAATTTGAATTCATTTGAATAAAGACGGGTCACTTTTTTCTTTCTGGAATGAATCCGTGGCTGAATTCAGAATAGGATACTAGCATATTACTCTTACTATTTCTGCCATAATAGATGTAGTACAAATAGTAAGTAGGTCACTAGCATGTTTTATTTTCTGAATTCAGACAGTTTTTGATCAATTCCTGAATAAATCAGTCATTTGAATGAATCATTGAGTAAACGATTAATTGACTCACTCTTTTTCTGGTGTTTTGTTTTGAGCTAAATGTTTGGAACTAATTGGTTGAGGGAATGATTTACTGACTCACTCATAAAGACAGTCACTTCTTTCATTCCTGAATGAATCTGTTTTAGAATGAATCAGATGTGTTGATTCATTGACTCGCTTGTAAAGACAATCATTTGTCGTCACTTACTGGTGTAACAATGTAACTAGCAGAAAGAGTCTCTGAAAAATACACCTGAATATTAACGAGCTTTTTTTTTTTTTTTTAATCTAATAACTACGAAATGCACGTGTGCTTTTTGATGTCATCAAATTGCTTCGGAATAACTAGTCACATCCGGGATCTTGTTACTATTGCAATTCTGCAAGGTTTTTCTCATAACAGGAGATTTTCTTTGGTAATGTGTGCTGTCTTATGTGTTTTTCACTGTGTGTAGGAACCATATTGATTTAGGGGCCTGGATTTATTTACCATCCAAAGCACCACCGGCAGATTTTTCCCTTGTCCATACAGAGCGTTTGTTTTCATTGTAACACGCTCCTAAAACACACACCCTACGATGCATTTGATGCGTGCGGCTGCGCTCTTCCCTTGCTCTGGCTTCAGTGTGTATTTATCCAGCAAATCTAGATTAAACCAATGTCACCCTAACACAACATAAACCAACTCTGTGCTCTTGGCTTCAGTTTGGAGGTGTCAGTGCTGTGTAATTAAAGCAGGACCATGTTCCCAAAAAAGATTTTCAAGTGCACCTCTGTTACTCTCTGTCCTCAACACTCTTAAAAATAAATGTGCTTCACGATGCCATAGAAGAACCTTTTTGTCTAAATGGTTCCATAAAGAACCTTTAACATCTGAAGAACCTTTCTGTTTCACAAAAGGTTCTTTGTGGAGAAAGAAGGTTCTTCAGATTATAACAAGGTAAGAAAGAGATGGTTCTTTAAAGAACCTTTGACTGAATGGTTCTTTGTAGAACCAGAAATGGGTCTTCTATGGCATCGCTGTGAAGAACCTTTAAAGCACCTTTATTTTTAAGAGTGCAGCTGTGTTTAGTGTTCTGGAACACTCAGAGGACGAATACAATGAAGCCTAATATGTCCCTAACAGAACTGAGGCATGTTTCCCATTAAAAACCATGATTTCCCTCTGGACCAGCCAAGTCCAGAGCTGCAAATCCAATGTGTCATCAAGACGCACAATGTGTATAGTGACAAACAGAGATGCTGGAAGTGAGAAAGAGAAAAGGAGAAAAAAAATAGAACAGATCTGTTCTTTCAAAGCATCCGATTTAAATGGGATTTTTCTGTTCTTTATCATAGTTAAACAAAAGCAAAAGTGCAGTGTTAAGTAAATTAACTAATTTCACCCACATCTTAGAACAGAAACTTATTCAAGAGCTTGTAAACAACATGACCCTATTGAAACAATAATGAGCTGTACTCTTATTCTTTTTCTCTTTCTGTTTAGAAGTGGTAGAGCATCGTGCTAACAACGCCAAGGTTGTGGGTTTGATTCCCATGGAAAACAAAAACATGATGCACTGTTAATGTGTGTACATTTTTTTTTTTCATCTTGAAATTTCAAATTTAAATTTCCCATTGGATACGTCAATTTCTAGCAAAAATACTCCAACATCCATAAAATATGCCCAGGCAGCAGTGAGTTGTCATTTTCTTTAAAACCTTTTTGGAAGGTGAGCTGTTTTTCCAGGTCACGTAAAGAACGCAAAAAAAGCTCAAGAAAATTAGCGAGCCATTTTAAAGCTCCACAAACAATTACTGCTACTTGGAGAGGAATGAGAGCTGAACGAAACCAGCTCAGAGGATACGCGTGTAACTCTATATGCTATTGCACTGAAGGTCACGATGACATATTCGAGCGTACGGAGGACTCTGCTATTCACTGATGCTGAAGGTTTAAGTCTGCGAAAACGTAAGATTATACACACCCTTCACACAAAGCATGAGATGAAGGTGGACATGAACTTTTTTTGGAAGTAATGAGCATATGTTGAGCTTGAAATGTAGTATTTTATCCACCTAGTAAGTCTAGTGTCAGCTGTAATATTATAACTTCCCCATACAGTCGCGCTGACAACGCAGTGTTAAGAAAATGTCCGTCTTGTTTGCGGAAGTCATTAGAGTTGGGGTTCCAGATTAGAAATGTACACACACATATAGCACGCTTTATGCCATCCATCTAACGCCACATCTCTGCCAGGACCTACAACTAACCAGGTATGAAACGTCTACTTACATTTGAAGATGGAGCATTTTGATTTACATGTTTAAAGCCTAGAGTATACACTTGGCTGCCAAAGTCAACAGCAGCTGCCGCTCTTGTTTTTCCCAAATGGTTTAGCAGGACGTTAAACATTTTGACAAAATTATCTAACTTGCTTGACTCCACTGCTGCAGCCTCTGACCTCATTGCTAAATGTGTTTACCCTGGCTGAAATGGCCCATTTAGACTCCTTTTACTTCGCAAATACCAGTGTCATTTTCTGAAGCTAATATTCAAAAATATGCCAGTGAAAATACATCTAGCGGTCTCCGTTGTGTGAAGTTTGAGATGGAGGGAGGCAGAAGGGCCGAGGGGCTTAATGGGTGGCACTGGCACCTCAACGGCTTCATTTACGTGCTTTGTAGGTGACAGTTTTACAGTAAAATTAGGAATAGCCGATCCTGGTGTACCTTAATGGTAATGAGAAACAGGTTTGTATTAACGAGAGGATATAAAAAAATTCATATTTTTTATTGGAGTAAGTTTATATTCACTACTGTTCAAAAATGTGGGGTTGGATTTTCATGTTTCTGGAAGAAGTCTTTTATGCTCGCCAAAGCTGCAATAATTTTTGCCAAAAATACGGTAAAACAGTAATACTGTAAAATATTATTACAATTTCAAATAAACAATTTTTATTTTAATATATTTATTTAAAATGTAATTTATTTATCTCAAGACAAAATAGAATTATTTCAGTCTTAAGTGTGTCACATGATACTTCATAAATCATTCATTTCGTGCTCAAGAAAAATTTCTTATTATTATCAATGTTGAAAACTATTTTTTCCACTTAATATTTTTTGTGGAAACCATGATGCACTACCATTCAGATGTTTAGGTTAAGTAAGATTTAAAAAAAAAAAGAAAGAAAGAAAAGAAAAATTAACCATTTTATTTATAAAGTGTCAGCAAAGACATTTATAATGTTACAAAAAATACATTTAAAAAATGAATAATAAAAAATAAATGCGCTTTTCCCCCCTTTTTATCCATCAAAGAATTCTGAAAAATATATATCATGGTTTTCACAAAATATAATTAAAACAAATTAGCAGCAAAAACTGTTTTCAATACTGATAATAAGAACAATTATTAATAATTGAGCACCAATTGGTAATAACTGAGCATCAGATTAGCATATTAGAAGGATTTCTGAAGGATCATTTGACCCTGAAAACCTTTGAATTTTTGTCATGACAGAAATAAATGACATTTTAGAATATATTAAAATATATAACAGTTAGTTATAATATCACACAATACTACAGTTTTTACTGTATTTTTATTAAATAAATGCAGCTTTGGTAAGAGACTTATTTCAAAAACATTAAGAAAATCCTAGTAATTCTAAACTTTTGACTAACATTACATATATTTAGTCTCATAAAAGTCTGATTCACGAGTTCACACTTACATATAATAAACAGAGTAAAGGTTATGCGTATTTTGCGTGCTGTCCGAGGGGAAGGCTCCGAACCCAGAGTACCCCCCCCCCACAGGTTAGGATAGGAATAGTTGTAAGTGCGGAGAAGGGGTAGTGGAGGGATGCTGGAAAACTGTCAAGGAACAGAGGTAGGTCTGCTGTGTATGCGTATATAAACCTCTTATCTTGTTAATTAGGTTGATTACTGATTGTGCTCCTCTTGTGTTAATTAGGTTAATTATCTGAACATGCTCCTCCTGAACTTTGTTAATAAAACATCATTTAGTGTCATAAAATATAGTCATAAAGAATAAAATTCCATGAACTTGAGTCCATTTCAGCAGGTTTCAGTATCACCCGCTGATCTAAACAGTAGCTATACTATTACATTGTATCTTAAACTAATTTCCCCGCTTGACTGCGCATTGAGCGTTTGAGCACTTTAGCTTTTGAGTGCTTGGAAGCAAGCAATAGGCTTGGATCAGTAAGGGCCTGATCTCTCACGAGTGGCTTTAGTCTGCTAACCAGAACCAGAAAGGTTCCCACCGACCCATGCCAAGTCAGCGGCCACTTCGTTCTTCAATCAGAAGAGCTTACCGTGAGACACCGGGGATATCCACGCTCTCTCATACACGCCGTCTCCCAGCAGAGCACAACCTGACAGGTGAGACAAGACAAACTGAGAACAGAGCACTCTTCTTCATGAATCTTCTTTCAAAAAGGATGTGGGGGAAAAAAACTCCATCTTGATCTATTTTGTCTCCAGCCGACTCCTGGAGGATTTGTCTGTTTGAGCATAAGGACTGCCTCACCCCTCAAAGCAGCACCTCTGTTGCACGATTTGTAAGGTCTTTGACCCCTCTAACAGGGCTTAAACTGGAATGTGACACTACGACTGAGCTTTTCATGAACCTCGCAGTCTGCATTTAATAACAGTATTATTCCATCATCCAAAATTTAACTTTTCAATGTGTGTCAGCAGTGTAAACTTAACTTCAAACCCCCAATGGTTTGTCCACATTAATGTTAGTTTTTTAAAGTTGCTATGTCCCATTTAGACAGTAGTTCTTTGATCCTTTTGGTGGTTACTTTCTGAGCCAGATGTAAAGTAACTATGTTCTTTAACATGGAGCACGTCCCATTCACTGAATCATGTCTGCTGTGCTGAGTAAGGACTTACTCATGTCAACTGAGCGATGCTCTGGGATATTCACACATGTTCCCATGGAGTCACATTCACTGAATCACTGTCAGCATTTAACACTTTGCCTTTATTACTCAATCTGCTACTTTGAAGAAATACCATTTGTAAACACTTTGTTCACAAGCAAACTATTAAGGGTTAGGTCATTATGCTTTGAAGTTCCTGAAGTCGACTCATCATCATTGCCTTTTTTAAGATAGTAGACCAAAGTCTCCTATCCCATCACTCTTGACTCAAAATAACCAGTTTAGAAGGCTCAAAAATCAGTCATAAGTACAATTTTGCATGACTCAATTCCCCATCTTGCTGATTCTGAATGGAGGATATGGCTATATTTTGTTGAATTACTGCTGCTGCGATCAATAGAAAATGTAAATAAATATCTAATTTAAATGAAAATTTATTTATTTAAAATTTCTGGAAGTTTATTTTAATTCCCAAATGGCATGTTTTTGCCAAAATAATGATAGGTACAGTGTATCATATTATATATATATATATGTGTTAGTAGTATATATAGTATAGTATATATATAGTATATATATATTGAAGTTAGAAAAGTGTATACCAATGTCGTATGTATCTTTAGAGCGGTCCCTAAATTTGCGAATATCGAACATCCAACGTCAAGCCAACTTTATGCCAGCCCAGTCGCCGAATCGGCCATTTTGTCAGACAAACAAACCAGACAGGAGAGTAGATTAAAGGGGTCATATGACATTGCTAAAAAATAACATTATTTTGTGTATCTGGTGTAATAAAATGTGTTTATGCAGTTTAAGGTTCAAAAAACATTTATTTTCCACATACTGTACATTATTGTTTCTCCTCTATGCCCCGCCTTTCTGAAACGCGTCAATTTTTACAAAGCTCATCGTTCTGAAAAGCGAGGTGTGCTCTGATTGGCCAGCTATCCAGTGCGTTGTGATTGGCCAAATACCTCAAGCGTGTGATGGAAATGTTACGCCCCTACCATACTGTGATGCCATGTGCCAGTACGACGAGACAAAACCAATAAAACCCATTACAAACGAGGCATTTGTAGCATCCATTGGGGACATAATTACTGATTATAATGACTTATACTGTCTTTTTACGCGTTGCATTGCATCGCGCAAACTTAAAACCATGTCTGCATTTGTGATCGGAGAAACAACAGACAACTAGCACTGCTCTACACTGCTCAAACCTCGCGTTTGAATAGTCAGTGGCAAATCCTTTAAATATGAAAGCGTACTTACAGGGCGGCAGCAACAATACTACAGCGAGAATCAAAGTTACGCCTTCTTTCTTTGCGTGAACATTTGGGCGGCGTTATGCAAATCTTCCCACACAGTGACGTAGACATGTGGGGGCGTGTTTAAACGAGGCGTTTTAGGAGGGTGTGGACGGGTCTTAACTTTTATAAAGAATAACTCTTTGGGTTTGAGACTTTAGTCTTTGCAACTTTAGGGATCTTATCTATTCACGAATAGCTTGTAACACTCCAAAGAGAAAGGAAAACTTGAAATCGCATCATATGACCCCTTTAATGTGTGTATAAAAAATGGTGTGTATTGACGTCTTTCCGCGGTTGAAACAAGACACATTCTGATGTTCATTCATGTTTACTCCATACTATAACTAGTAAATATGAAAAAAATCTGTTCACGTGCTGAGGCGCTAAAGCGATCTGTCACGACACATTAAAGAGCCAAATGGTATTTATAGTTTGAATTTCTTATAAAATGACAAAATTTGTAATACGATTTTCATACCAAAAATAACCTGTTCTGTCTTGTCTGTTGTCGCGGTGTCAGTTTCCTCTTTGCTCCGCGATGTATTTTTCACTGCGTGAAGGGGGTGGGTCTTTGCAAAGGGTCAGTTGTGCTGCCTAATGTTTTCATGGAAACCTTGATACCTTTTTTCAGGATTCTTTGATGAATAGAATGTACAAAAGAACAGCATTTATTTGAAACAGAAATGTTTTATAACAGTGTAAAAGTCGTACAGCATCAACTGTACTTTTCTTTCCTGGTTTACATCCAGTTCGACTTAAGTGTCATACTTGAACAAGCCAAATGCTTTTCTATCACTTTTGAAGATTAGATGAACATCAACTTTTGGATGATCCGTAGGTCAGCAGCCATACAAGCTCTTATGACGTGAGACACAGGCTGTATAGTCACAAAAAGAGCCTGCGAAGGTGAAAGCAGATGATCAGTGAAGGTAAATACCGAAGGGAGAGATTAATCTTGCATATGAAAGATTCCCCTCATTCCTGGAGCCTTAGCGAGCTGCAGATGGCAGTGATTATAGCATGATTCACTTTAGCTGCACATAGAGGCTGCTTGTAAAAATATGAACAGTATAACTGTTTCCTGAGCTTGTGCTGACAGCATCTCCCAGGGGGAACGCTGCCGCCGTGCTCTCCGCAGAAACACATGGCCGTACGTCAGATACACAGCCAGCGACTAGATCCGAACAGCTTTCCTGCATACGAACACAGGCTAGCCTTCTAACTCTAATTCCTAAATGTATATTTGCTGCATGCCTTGTGAAATATGTTAGCAACGCTTTTGAGGACATGGCTGTTTGAGAAGAGCCCCATGAACTCATGGGGTTACATCCGAGCACAGTTTAAAAAAAAAAAAAAAAAGTGTATTTTTTTTTATGCACTTGTGATGAAACCGAGTCCTTGGAATGTAAATTTGGCTAAGAGTGAAAAACGACATAATGGTCTAACAGATGTAACAGCCAAGGAAGTCCTTATCAGATTCTGGGCAAATGAATGATGGGAAATATCACTCCCACACGAGGCCTGAAGCATAAATAAAAAAGATGATCAGCTCATTGGAGTCCAAATTTCACATTAGCACTTCGCTAGGTCTTAACTCTGTGGATTATAGTACAAAAGGCAATTTAAATGCAATTTTATAATGTGTCTGTTTAAATGTACATGCTCTATTTTTTTTTTTGTTTAAAATCACTCACATGAGATCATATCACTGGCCTAATTAACACTAATTTATTTATGTTTTTTGTAGTTTGTGTGGGACATATCAAAGGATCAAAGCAATGAACAAACATTTGCTGCTTGCTGCTGGGTTGCACACGATATTGGTGGAGGGACATTCTCATTCAAGAGCATTTGATTGGACAAAAATTGGTGCAGTGCAGGATGAGTCATCAATGTTTTTGCTTAATTTTTCCAGACAAGAAAGATTGTAAATAATAACGTGTACAATACCATTCAAAAGTTTGGGGTCGGTAAGATTTTTTATGTTTTGGAAAGAAGCCTCTTATGGTCACCAAGGCTGCTTTTATTTGATCAAAAATACAGTAAAAACAGTAATATTGTGAAATATTATTGCAGTTTAAAATAAATGTTTTCTACTTGAATATATTTTAAAATGTAATTTATTCCTGTGATGGCAAAACTGAATATTCAGCAGTCATTACTCCAGTCTTCAGTGTCACATGATCCTTCAGAAATCATTCTGATATGCTGATTTGGTGCTTAAGAAACATCTCTTATTATTAGCAATATTGACAACAGTTGTGTTGCTTAATATTTTTGTGGAAACTATGATACATTTCTTTTTTCAGATTTCTTTGATAAATTCAAAAGAACAGCATTTATATATGTCTTTACTGTCATTTTCGCTAAATTTACTGTGTAATTACAGAATAAAAGTATTAATTTGTTTAAAAAACATCTTGCTGACTGCAAACCTTTGAACCGTAGTGTTTATCTTCTAAAAGTGAATTTGATCAGTATTTGGGAGTAGACTAGCTTATACAGTGAATGTGTTTTAGCAAAGAGTGCCATGGAAAAAGCTATAAAATCCTAATATTTATTCTACGAGGTCTTTACTATTTAAGTAAGAAAAGTAAACATGTTTCTAAATACTGATCTCATATATCGTTAGGGAGAATGAACAGGCAGTAATGTGCATTCATTTGTTCATTTCCTCTGTCCCTCCATATCTTATATTGTAACTGCATATGTCCTCATAATATCTCTCCATGACTAGCATCTGTTTGTCATACTTCTGTTTAAACAGGCGATTCTTTGAGCTAGTTTTTGTTCTGTTCATTTCTGAAATTCAGAATATGACTCTTTGATGTGTGCACTAAAGGCAGAGAGCCTTGACTTAGGGGGCAGGAACGACTTCACAGGGCCATTGGGTTGGCACTCCGCGTCTCGCTGGAACTTGGTTTTGCATATTTGAAGACTTGCTTGTGACAGCTGCATCTAATGGCACTAACAAAGCCTTTATTTGTTCCATTGTGTGCAAGCTATCATAACTTCCCCAAAGCCATCACTGTGTACAGTAAGTCAGGGGCATGTTATGTATAAGTGGCATCTGGAGTGAAGAACGGGCTTGTACTCAATCAAAACCAGGCTCTTGACTTTCCATTATAACGAGAATTGGAAAAGGATAAAGCATGTTAGAGTAAATAAAAAATAAATGCATGAAATAAATAAATAATGTTTCACTTTAGGCTATGTGACTCTTTTTCTGAGGTAATCCTCTCAGATCTTTCTCAGGGTTAAAGGTAGGATGGGGTGAGGCTATAAAGTTACTATAAAGTAATATTCACAGGACTCGTATAAATTATATACTCTATATGAAATTTTATAGCATTGTTTTGGCCTGCTTATCTTCCACCATTAATCTTAATAGTTAACGCTCACTTTCTCTCTTCCAGGTTATCCGGAGCTCTGCTGTCTCCAGGGATCAGTCTGCTGAAGGCTGCCACGTCTCCTCCACCAACACTAGAGAAGCAACAGAACTCCTCCTCCAGCCAGCAACACCTCCACACTCACCAGAAACCCTACACCGCCTTCCACAACCTGCCTTCAAGTGAGGGTACGAGACCTTCTGTGTTTGTTTGCTCTGGTTTTATTGGGTGGTAGTCTTCACACACATCAAAAGTCCAGCACTTCCTTCAGGCTGATTTAAAACTCACTGTGAAAAAAAATAAGTATTTTTAGAAGTAAATAAAAGAAAACACCGGATTACATTTTACAAGAAAATACTACTTCAGTCTTTCTACTTCAACATTTTTATTCAGTGTGTTACTTTCCATTTCTTTGAAACAATTTTCACTTAGAAATTGTTAGTAAATTTCACAAATAATTTCAGAGTAAACCCTACACCAACATTTTTTCAGTGTGGATATTAAACTAGATTTTTCCATTCTTTGTGGTGGTCACGATGATTTTTGGGTGTTGTGGTTGGTTGCCAGGGTGTTGTTATTTGCTTTCTAAGTTATTCAGAATGTTTTTTTAATGTGTTGCCAAGTTGTTCTGAGTCTTTGTTAGGTAGTTGCTTACTGGCCCAAATTAAAAGAGCCCACTGCGAAGTCGCTAAGATCATTTAGTCCCTCAGATACCTCTTTCAGTAGTCTATGGGATTTTTGTTTGTCTGCTTTATTGGTAAGATGATATTAAAATGCTGGGTTTTATGATCAAAGCCCTGTAGTTTTTATTGTAGGGCAAACATCTGATGCAGTGCAATACAGTGATGATTAAGAGATGAACCAATGAACATTCTTCAAAAGTCTGATATATCATATTTGATACTCCCATTTCAACATGCTTTTTCTAAAAACTGAAGAAGTTGCTTCACTCCAGTAAGTGTTCACATGTCACATCTGACACAGTAGGCTTTATGGGGTTAAAATTATGTGCACAGATACAGTAATTTATAAGGAACACTGCAGTATCCCATAAAAAAAGGAATTGTCCATTTTGATTTCATTGTAAAGCAACATTAGTAATCATGATTTTCTGAGCAAGTACCACAAATAAATATCAAAACTCTCACAGTTCCAGTTGCCTGCCTTTAATTGTGATCTATTGGAATATACCTGTTGAAAAATCTCAGCAAATCTCAGTGTTTGATGTCAGAGAGAGTCCCATCGGTGTGAGAGCTGGCGTAGTCTCTGCAGTGCTGTGTGCATCAGCCAGACCATGTGGGCTGAAAGAGACGCCTGGAACCACAAGAGGAAGCTTTTTGCTCTAAAACCACCCAGTCCAAAACAGCTCAGCTGTCTGTCAAAAGAACTGCTGGGAAAGCGAAATGCTCAACTTCCTTGTCAGGACACAGATGTACATGTGTGTGTACTGTACCACCTCAAATCCAAGACCCCCATCTGAGAGAGACTACTTGTTTAACACTTCTGGAAGCAACCCCAGAGAAACAAGGGAATAGTCCAAAAATAGAAATACAAACAGGAATGCAGGCTTTCTGTGGTTTTTGCCATCGCTCGTTTAAGTTTTGAACATATAGAAAAAAAAGTTTGAATGACATTTGATTCTGATGTTTTACTTTGTGTTTGGGTATGTGTACACAGATTACCGTGGCAATTTCCAGAGCTGTTTCCATTTTGGCGACGGCTACAGAATGGACCAGTCCATCAGTGGCGGCCATCAACCTGCAGAGTCCCACAGCTTCAACACAAACCAACACAACGGCTTCCACATGAGCTGTTCCACCAGCACCTCTTCCACAGGTACACAAATACCCCCTTAAAGTGCAGTCTCATTAGTGAAATTACTTGGGCATAAAAATGTGTCTATTGTCAGTAGAGTAGCGTTGTATAAAGCACAGCTCACAAAGAAGTCACTTTTATCAAGCAGCTTTCTATTGGTCAACACTGCGAATTTGTGTGACCAGCTTAAACCCTTTACAAAATCGGCATGGGGAAATCTTTCGCCCAGTGATGGTTTAAAACGCCGCTTTTGACATTAAAGCAATGTATCAGAGCATGATTAATTTTTATATTTATTTAAAATAGAATAATGCTTTGTTTAGCCTTCACTACTTTTGCCCCGACTTGAAATTGAGCAGATTGAAATGACTGCATTTTGGCTGTGAAAATTTGCAGAACAGTAAATGTGACTACACTTTTACCTCCACAAATCCTTTTATTAAGTAATATCACAATAAAATTAAGTACCTGATATAGTCATTTGCCATTATACATTATGGCACTGTAGCTTCATGTCAGCACATCAACAGTAATAGGCAACATGGTTAGTAACAGCTCAACTGATCTGGCTGAGTCATCTTGTCGTTTTTCTTTCCCATATTACCCATCAGTTTGTCTCCAGTTTCACTGCCCTACCAATTATTTTTGTTGTATTTCATCTTAGTGTTTTTCAAATCTGCAAAAATTGGGCTGTACCCTCAAAGAGACAACCTTATCTTCCCTTCATGAGTGCACATTAGTAGCATAATTAATACCTCAAGGTACTTATGGGCTAACAGGACATTTTTTTTGCACTTTTTCTGAGAGTTTAATACAAGTTTAACACATTTTTCCATATTTACTTTTGTTTTTTTCATAATGCAAAGGTTTCAACTTGGTGCCGGACATCATAGGATCAGGTTGCCAGTTCTCACCGGGCACAGAGGAGAGTGTTTTCTTTCAGGTGGGCGGCTTCGATCGCGGCTTGAGCCAAATGCCGTCAGTGTACACAGAAACATAGGACCAGCTTACCTTGTCGGCCATCAACACAATTGTCTTCTTTTAGACCAAAACTCTCTTTTCTTTTATCTATGCAGTTTCAACCTATCAAGAGTTTAGTTTTTTTTTTCTTCTCAGAATTCGTCTTTTGTTCCCTGAAATGCATAGTTGGCTCACCTCAATTGGACTGAAATATCTGCTTCCTTGACTACGCGAAAAGCTGCTATTCCACAGCAACGAAGGTTAAATGATTAGGGGTTTGTGTTGTGGCGTGTTTATTTGTGGATGTTATGAAATTGTGCTTTTTTTCCAGTGTTTTGAAAGACATATTCAAAATCTCATGAGATACTCCCTTGTCGTCATCAAGGCATCACTAGTCTTAATAAATCCAGCTGGTCAGCTCAGATCCTATTGTGACTTTGGAATGGTTTGATAGAAACTTCAGAACCACCACAGCTCATCAGTGATGAGTTCCACATTTCCCTCTCAGAGCTCTTTTTCGGATTTGTTGGCTGTTGTGTTGGAAACAATTATTTAGTGTTGCTGTGTTTTGTCAGTGAATGTTTGCAAATGTTTGTATTGCTTTGTCATTTGGTTGTCATCATCCCAGATAAACAGAGTTCTTTATTTTGTAATGGTTGATGGCTTTAATATCTACCACACTTCAACGTATGTATAAAATGTACAGTTTAATATTAATAATTGTCAATCTCTGAATCACTGAAAATAAATGACTCTTGAATATTGCGGTCTAATGCTCATCATTGTATATTTTAGAGCTGTGGTAATTATGTTGACTGTTTAACTAAATAAATATGGTGTTACTCAGACTCCAATATCATTCAATTCAGTTTAAACACTATGCAATATACTGGAGAATCAAATTGCAAGATATTTTGCAAATTATTTGCATATGTTCCCTTTACTTTTAAAAGTTTCTTGGAACTAGTCCCAGCCATATAAATGAACTGAGCAGGAAAAACTTTTGTAATTTAATAAACTATTGCAGACTATTCTTAGGTGGAGTCTGCCCCCTTTTGGAGAGGATGAGGATCATTCGTCTCAGAAAATCTGTCATAACATATCCTTAAAGGAATAATTTTCATTTACTCACTCCATTAATCAAAATTCACATTTTTGGGTGAACAATCCTTTCAGGTTTCAAATAAACACTAAATATCACAAATGAGACCATAGAAAACATCACTCTAAAAAAAACTGAGATGAGTCATATATAAATTTTAGTTTTATACAATTAGGCATGAGAATAATTATTCATAATTTCACAAATATTTTTTTTACATGGAATCTGAATGATTCATATTCAAGATTCAATCACTTTATTGTCATTGTTTAACCCTTGTGTTGTGTTCAGAACCCTATCACACTTACGAGTTTACAGAGCAAAAAGGACCCGGCCTCATAAAATTGCTTATAAATCACTCATTATGCTATATTATCACCAAAGATTGGATTCAATCTTTTTGTCAACTTCTTTTCTTTCATTTAGGACTGGTTTTGTATTTCTATTTGCTTCTGATTAATCGTAGGCCTCATGTATCTGAGACTAGGCACCTCATTTTTTGAGTGAAAAAAGCATTATTTATGAATAATTTCGCAATATTAAATAAAAACTGATGAAAATTTGCACTGTTTATCACACTAGTGTACTTTAATGTTTAATCAGGGAGTTTGTTTTGAAAGGCTTTTATTTTGTACAAAATGGCACAAAGTCACACTAGTGGTGTTCCCGGTCAAAAATGACCCGGCCTCAAAAAATTGCTTATAAATCACTCATTATGCTATATTATCACCAAAGATTGGATTCAATCTTTTTGTCAACTTCTTTTCTTTCATTTAGGACTGGTTTTGTATTTATATTTGCTTCTGATTAATCGTAGGCCTCGTTTATCTGAGAGTAGGCACCTCATTTTTTGAGTGAAAAAAGCATTATTTATGAATAATTTTCACAATATTACTGAACGTAAACAGCGTATGCTATTCTGTGTCAGCTGCGTCACGCGGATACGATGTCTACGTTGTTTACGCTTTGATTTGAATTAAAACAATGTATCTGCGTGACGCAGCTGACACAGAATAGCATACGCAGTTTGCGTTCAGTGGATACTCTCCAAAATGGCACCAGGGGATATTTGCGTTCCCTTTTGCGTTCTCTCGCAAAGATATTTGCGTTCCCTTTTGCGTTCTCTCGCAAAGATATTTGCGTTCCCTCGCAAAACTTTTACGTTCCCTCTCAAAGATATTTGCGTTCCCTCGCAAAACTTTTGCGTTCTCTCGCAAAGATATTTGCGTTCCCTTTTGCGTTCTCTTGCAAAGATATTTTGCGTTCCCTCGCAAAACCTTTGCGTTCTCTCGCAAAAGATATTTGCGTTTTGCGAGGGAACGCAAAGTTTGTCGAGGGAATGCAAAAGTTTTGCGAGAGAACGCAAAAAATCTGACAAATATTTTTTCCTCCCACCACAAATTTTTTCACTTAATCTGATTTTTTTCCACCACGTCCCTTTAGGGGCTCCGTACTAAAGCATTTATTAGTAAACTTTTGTCTGCTTTGTGAGAACATGAAAGCCTCAATACCTATTGTCATAATATTTTGTCTAGAAGGAGTGATGAAAGAAAGATTCTTTTGAAGCAGGGTTATAAATACAAAACCAGTCCTAAATGAAAGATAAGAAGTTGACAAAAAGATTGAATCCAATCTTTGTTGATAATATAGCATAATGAGTGATTTATAAGCATTTTTTTGAGGCCGGGTCATTTTTGCTCTGGAACATCACAAGTGTAACAAGGTGAAAAATCTCCCCCAGAAAAGTATGAAAATTATAAAAAAATTTTTTAGAAGTAGTTATACCCTTTGTGAACGAAGTCACAAAATTTCAGTCCAATGCGATAACATTAACTAGTATTTTCGGGAAAAAGATAATTTTTTCAGAGCAAAAAGGACCCAAACACCACATGAGGGTTAAGTACATAATTGATTTTTTTAATTTGGACTCTCAAAACATGAGCTGAAGTGACAGTGACAGGAATAAATAGAACAAAGAAAAAAAAATAATATAATAGCCATTAATAATAGCCAGGGGCGCCTGCAGGATTTCTTCCGAGGGTACGCACACCGCACAGAGGTTTTTTTTGGGGGGTTACCAAATGATCAGTGAGAGCAGAACGAATGCGTCACACGTTTTAAACTCAACAAAATGGTAAAATACATATACAAATACATATGCCGCAGAACAAAACAGCGTTGGATGAAGTGGATTAGAGCCCTGCACGGGCCTCAAATATAGGCCCTAACCAGTCTTTTTTCCCCTTTTCCCAAAAAATCTTATACTACTGTTTCAGCTATTAAAATAGTTCAGTTTACTCAACAAAATGCTAAAATACATATATCAAGAGCATGCTCACAGAAGAAAACAACAGAGAACAAAACCGCGATGGATGAAGTGATTAGAGCCCTGCACGGGCATCAAATATAGGCCCTAGCCAGTCTTTTTTCCCCTTCTCCCAAACAAGCTTATCCTACTGTTCCAGCTATTAAAATAGTTTAGTTTTGTATGTAATGGAAAAGTGATTATATTTAGTTTCGTTCTTTATAAAGTTAATTTAGAAAAACGTTTGGAGCATTTTTTGTTCGTTAAATGCAAGTTGTTGTTTTTTTTTAAGTAATGACCAAGTGGCCAGCGGCAGACAGTGAATTGATCATAGCCTATATGTTTGAACAATTTAGCCTTCTCAAATCATCACGACTTGCCTAAAGTAAAATCTATAGATATAAAACAGTTCAAGCATATCACAATGTTAGTTTAAATGTTTAACCTATATAAATGTGCGCTGCGTTTGTGTGGAGAATGGAAGCTAAAGCACACTCTGCAGGACATGGAGGCGCCAGCGCGATCACTTGCATTTTTTTAAGAGTAATACATCATAATACATCATTCTAAATTGTATTTTATTTGTGTGCACTCACAATATCAACAAAACATTGTGCTTTTATAAAATAAAGAAAACAAATGCTTTCTGCCGTCTCGGTCTTGATGAGGAGTGCTTCACAATGATGAACCTAAACTCAGCGAATTGCCTCACAGGCATGATAAAAATATATAGAAAGCTATAATAAAACGAAATAATTCAAATCGAAAATAGAAACTCTGTAATCCGTAAAGATGCATTTCTCTCTAAAGGCACATCCAATGAGGAGATGGCGAGTCATTTTTTTCATCACCATAATTGATGGATGTCTAAAACAGGCCCGATTATAATTTGCGTTTTATTTTATAATTCTGTACAATTAAACAATAAAACACAAAATATAATGGCATATATGGAAAACTTTGTCAATTGTATAGCTGCTTATATTTTCTGATTTTTATGTTGTTCTGAATACCTTCAAATTAAAATAATTGGTTGCAACACAATCTTGTCTGATATGTGAATTATTTATTAGCCTTTTTTTTTTTAATCCATGCAGCAAATGCTTTAAAAACAGCTTTAAAGTTACTTTATTGCATTTCAGACGCTTTTAAAGTACTTTTCACTATGCATTTTACGAGTAGCGTGAATGTAAAACATTGTCATGAATTCGTTGTATTCCCATTTGTAAAATAGCCAACAAATTAATTGTTGTAGGCTAACCCGATCTCATGAAAGTGCGTACTGATATGTGAATTATTTATTAGCCTTTTTTTTTTTAATCCATGCAGCAAATGCTTTAAAAACAGCTTTAAAAAATTACTTTATTGCATTCCAGACGCTTTTAAAGTACTTTTCACTATAAATGTTACGGGTAGCTTGAACTTTGTCATGAAATCATTGTATTCCCATTTGTAAAATAGTCAACAAATTAATTGTTGTGGGCTAACCCGATCTCATGAAAGTGCGTATAGCACGATTTTCTGCTTCTATTTGGCGTAATATTTATATGCAGAAATTGACTTTGTCATACAAAAGACTAATAAATTCATAATTAATGGCATGGCTGGTTCAGTCGACAGAAATACTGGACACACAGGCCTATAATAACTGCTGAAATGTTTGTGGGGAAAATCTCAGGTTAGTCTGAGTGCTCATGGTACGCACAGTGCGTACAGCCGTACACCTGCAGGTGCCACTGATAATAGCAATAGTAAATTGTAACATGAAAGTGCAGTTAGTGTGGGATACAGAAGTGATCATACTTAGGTGAGTGGAAGTGCAATATATTTGAAATTGTGCAAATTGCAATATTACAGGGGAAAAGAAGCAAAAAAAAAAAAGCTGCAAATTTTGTTAGCCAATTAGAAAGTAGCTCGCTGTTAGAAATCATTCAATTTTACTTTTTACATTCATACAGCCATTTTTACCCATAAATGCGCACACTGTAGAGCTCTGGTTATATTGCTTAAGTCTATTTGCCTTTCTTGGCTCTGATCTTCCGGAGGTAGAACTCCAGCTCTTTCCCTTCCAAGATGTATCCGTCTGCTCTGCCACACTGGCCAGGCCTGGACGCAATACAAGCTGAGACGGTAGAACAGTAAAAAGCAAACTTAGAAGCACTGGGACTCTTTGACTAATTAAACAAAGGTTTGTCTTTGACTGAGACCAGTCTGACTGGTTTTGAACAACGCGGAAAAAAACTGAAAATGAGTCTGTGAGAACACAGTTTGGCTTGTTTCTTGTTCCTCAAATGATAATAAAAATGAGAACATCCTGTGATATTACTAAATCAGTCAGCAAGGATTAGGACACATACTGTAATGTTTATTTGCTTTGGACCATGGATTGAATGGAATAATGGAAATGTGTCACCTCTATCTAATGCTGTTGAAAAAACATCCTCTTCTCAACGATCAGTTTAAGAAAATGGAGATGGTTGTGAATGGCTCAGAGTGTGGAAGACTCACCAAGAAGCTTGCCCTGCAGGAACTGCTCCTCCAGCAAACTGCTAATCTTGCTCTTCTTCCTGCGTCCATCAATCTTCTTCTGAACCTTCTTCGACCGTTTCTTGTTCAAGATCTCCTCCTCTTCTGGAGTCTGAGGGGTGAAGATACATATGTAAATTTACAAAGGCAACTTCTCAAAATAATGCACTTAAAAGCTTCAAGGTTTAGATTCTGGTGTTTTATGTGGAATGGATTGTTTGAACAAGGTTCCAGTCTTTAATTGTATATCTGAATTGAACATTAGAGCTTAATTAGAAAACAATATTGGTTTATTCTTGCTTAAGATGCCATACTAACCCATACTTCTAAAGTTGAGGTCTAAAGTCTAAAGGTGCATTTATATTGCCATTTATTAAATCGCTGCAGGTGTTATGATACTATTAGGTGTCTGCAGTATTTTGATTGCATGAAGTTCAAATTTGCTCTACTCACTTGAATTGCCAGTGTTTCATAAATCACCAATGCAATTACAAGCTCCTCTGAAAATTTGCATTGTAGCAACCATGTAAAGATGACACATTGGAGCTCGTGCTTTTGGAAAAGCTCTTGTCATTTTGTGTGCAATATGCATGTAAGGGTGCATGAACACTCTGGCTGAGACGCCTGAATTTCATCTCTAATAAAACACATGCTCATCTATTTATAGTGTGAGCTGTGAAATGAAAGCCTACCAGCTTTGCCCCTTTCTTGCGGCCCAGTGGAATGGCGTAGTGGGCTTCATACCACTGCCTGAACGGTGTGCTGTCCACCAGAACAATGCAGTTCTTCACCAGGGTCTTGGTTCTCACAAGCTCATTGTTGGAGGCATTGTACACAACGTCAATGATCCTGGTTTTGCGAGTGCAACCTGTGAGTTAGAGTGAAAAATTACATGTGCTTTTAATTATTGCCAAAAATCGAGAGAAAAAACCCAGAGAACTTCCAGAGTAGGATTTCACCATTGTCATGTTTAGATTTGCTCACAGTGAATAAATAATTCACATGGTATGTCCACGCAACCCATGAGACAGACATTTAAGAACAGGTCAATTCAACAGTTTTCCCTGCACAAGCAAATTGTTTTGTTTAACAGTGATGTGTTACATCAGAGACTTCACACAAAATTTCCAGGCACCACTTCCATGATCTCAGTCTAAAGGCATTTCATGGTTTTAATACTTCTAAATGCACTGACACACAGACTCAGTGTCCTGACAACCAATAAAAATATTAGTTGGCAAGACATCTGGAAGCTAGAGGGGGTGGAAATGCACCAAAACACACCGATTTATAAGTTTGCGACAGAAGTTTGACTGGGTCACTCCTTCAGTAGACCACAATGATTAGCATTTTAATGGACGTCTGCACGTTTAAAAAGTCAATAATAAAGTAATTCAATAGAGCTGGTCAGTTTAGTCCTAAAACTTACAAACCTACAAACAAAATTCATCTTATAAATGAGATCAATTTATTGATTAGCAAATAAAGAAAATGTTCACTACATTAATAAGCTAACAAATAAAGGGCTTACAAGGTTTTATGTAATAAATCGTAATAATTATGCAAACACTGCAATGCCTCTCTAGCTTAACATTGTGTCAGGTCAATGTAATACAAACGTAGTAACTTGCTTTTGGAGCTAGAATGAGAGAGAGAGAGAGAGAGAGAGAGAGAGAGAGAGAGATTTATTATGAGCAGGGATGTGCACTCACCCTCAGAGCCCCAGGCGGAGTTCCCGCTGTCCAGTCTCAGCGCGCGGTATTTCTTATTGCCTCCCCTCACGCGCACTGTGTGAATACGACGGGGGCCGATCTAAAAAGTTTACAAATAATTATTAAAATTATTTATTTTTATGTACATTATTAGTTATTATACATTTTTATGTATTCTTTATGTAGTTTTATGCATTTAACAGTCTTTGCAGTCATTAAATCAAATCCATATGAAATGACGCACATAGCCTGATGCTTATGGACGATGATCTTTGATGCTCGTCAACTAAAGTATCGCACCTTTGTGTTGGCAGGAGGGCGACCCAGTTCATACTTTCTTTTCTTATGGTACTGCTTTCTTTTCCCTCCGGTTTTACGACGCTTGTGCCAGTGATCCCTGGAGATACCTGAAGAGAACAGATGACAAAAACAAACAAATGAATTGACATAATATCGAAATTACATGCACCAAAGTTAAATGTTATTACTTTTAATGCCTACAAAAATAATGTTCTGCTGTATTTGCAGCTGAATTAACTGCGCACGAACAGTAAACTTCAGTGCACTTGCGCAGCTTGATTTGAGTATATGATTCTTTGTAGTGCAAAACTGAAACTAGAAGAGCTACAGACTACAGCTGATTACAGCGATAAGCAGTAAATACCGACATCATGCCATCTCTTAGCTGTTTATTCACATATCAAACCTAATACATATTATGTCCATACTGTGATTGTAAATTTAGGATTTATAAAGTATTGACAAGGCTGAAGAAAGACCTGCGTAATTGAGGTTATTCACTCCGTATTTCGAAATACTCACCCATTCCTGGATGTCTTTGACGCTACTAATCAGTGTTGCCAACTAATTTTCAGGGGAAGTTGCTAAAGGAAGGTCGATTTGTTGCTAAAAGTTGCTAAATGACGTTGTGATGTCATTGCGCGATGACGTCATTACGTAATCACGACGCAAAATTGTGCCACTACATGAAATCTCAGCAAAAATATATTTTATGTTAATTTAGCGTAAAATAATATAAATGCATAATATAATGTTAAAATATAAATAACTATTTTTATATACAACATTACATACTTTTGAACGATTTAATTTTTGAACGATTACACGTTTTTTTATTAGCTAGACTAACTGATCAACAATCACATGTACAAGCTACTAACAAGGTGCATCATAAATGAACAATTATTAAATTTTTATTATCATCAAATTGAACAACTGCAAATAGCAATAACTTAATTCATGTGATGTATGTACTTCTAGGCATCTTTGGTTTCCTCTTTTTGTGAAATTTAGATGGAAAATGTGTGCCTTTTTATTGTTAAAAGTTGCTAGGGTAATCTGAAAAGTTGCTAAATTTAGCAACAAATTGCTAAATTAATTAATTATCGCGAGAATTCGCGCGAGAACATCGTCTGAGGCAGCTGCAGTCAAGATCTATGGTCAAGATACGTAAATAGCGCCATCTAGTGCACTTCACTTTTGTTAATAAAGACAATTTATAAGACAGTACAAAGCTGTTTTTACACAAGGTTCCATCTTAAAGTTGATTAAAAATGATAATAATAATTTCTAATTATTTTGGTTGAGGTTCCAAAATGCAATAAGACATGTCACATCTTTATTGGATAAGTCATTTACAACCCAAATTAGATATGAGGTCAGTGGTTTCACCAAATTTTCAGTCCTGAAGACTTAATTTAACTGAGGAGTGACTGCAGTGAGAACAGCAATGGACAAATTAGTCTATCAAAGGACGGGTGAGGCCTCTGCTCATGTGGCTCATGTGGAAGACATCTTGCTCTTCCTGGTTATGTAGCTCTGGTAGTAAAAGTTGCTGAAGAGTATAAAGAGTATAATGCAATATGCAAACACAACTGCATTCATGGAATCAGGAAAATCACACTCGGTGAAGAGGTTGTAACCAGTGTGAATAGTCAGCAAGACAAACTGGACCTGTAATGAGAAGTTGTTCAACAGTCCCGCTGATGTTATGTTTTCCGTTTTTAATTTTTTAATTCTTAATTAAAAAATTATCATCTGGCCTTCTACTAACAGGACATCTGTATTGAAGCAATCTACAAAAGAATAAAAATTTGTGAAACAAAAGGCTCTGATAGACTAAAAGAGAAAATTAGCAGAATATCAATGTGTTGTGTATTTACCAGCTGTAATGAGGTGAGGTAGCGCTTCCACCACAGATATTTCTGCATGTGAGGCCCCAGGGCCGCCAGGCCATAGTAAGAATACATCACTATATGAACAAAGGTGTTCAACAGCCCGATAAAAAATGCTGAATGAATAGGCAAAAAGACACAAAATAATGAAATACATGAAAAAATAACTAAAAACAATGCATACATAATTGTTATATTTAATGCGTATATGAAAATACATAGAATCAAAGAAGGCTAGGAAACAGTGCATATTAACTGTAGTCACTGAATATATATGAATTATTTAATGTTTCTCTCTTACATTGACCTCCCGCCACAAATTTAACTCCTGCCCACCAGTTGAAGATCATAGTTCCATGATGATACACATGTAGAAAAGTGAGCTGGCTGTTCTTTTTTCTTAGGATAAAAAAGACCTGAGAGAGGAGGTTGGGAGGGAACGCTTCTTTATTTGAACTGTATGTCTAAAACGGGTGTAAATATCTGCAACAATCATATTTTTTAAATGAGTCAAACTTACTGTATCACTAAGCTCAATAACTTTAGAGAAGAAGAACCACCAGCCTTTTTATTGTTTGAGTCACTTATCAAAAGTTGCTCAAAGTAGCCAAATAAAATTTAAAAATAGCTAAATTTGTTGCTAGGTGCTTTTGGAAGAAAAAGTTGCTAGGGTAATCTGAAAAGTTGCTAAATTTAGCAACAAATTGCTAAATTAATTAATTATCGCGAGAATTCGCGCGAGAACATCGTCTGAGGCAGCTGCAGTCAAGATCTATGGTCAAGATACGTAAATAGCGCCATCTAGTGCACTTCACTTTTGTTAATAAAGACAATTTATAAGACAGTACAAAGCTGTTTTTACACAAGGTTCCATCTTAAAGTTGATTAAAAATGATAATAATAATTTCTAATTATTTTGGTTGAGGTTCCAAAATGCAATAAGACATGTCACATCTTTATTGGATAAGTCATTTACAACCCAAATTAGATATGAGGTCAGTGGTTTCACCAAATTTTCAGTCCTGAAGACTTAATTTAACTGAGGAGTGACTGCAGTGAGAACAGCAATGGACAAATTAGTCTATCAAAGGACGGGTGAGGCCTCTGCTCATGTGGACCAATGTTAAGACATCTTGCTCTTCCTGGTTATGTAGCTCTGGTAGTAAAAGTTGCTGAAGAGTATAATGAGGCTGACGCAATATGCAAACACAACTGCATTCATGGAATCAGGAAAATCACACTCGGTGAAGAGGTTGTAACCAGTGTGAATAGTCAGCAAGACAAACTGGACCTGTAATGAGAAGTTGTTCAACAGTCCCGCTGATGTTATGTTTTCCGTTTTTAATTTTTTAATTCTTAATTAAAAAATTATCATCTGGCCTTCTACTAACAGGACATCTGTATTGAAGCAATCTACAAAAGAATAAAAATTTGTGAAACAAAAGGCTCTGATAGACTAAAAGAGAAAATTAGCAGAATATCAATGTGTTGTGTATTTACCAGCTGTAATGAGGTGAGGTAGCGCTTCCACCACAGATATTTCTGCATGTGAGGCCCCAGGGCCGCCAGGCCATAGTAAGAATACATCACTATATGAACAAAGGTGTTCAACAGCCCGATAAAAAATGCTGAATGAATAGGCAAAAAGACACAAAATAATGAAATACATGAAAAAATAACTAAAAACAATGCATACATAATTGTTATATTTAATGCGTATATGAAAATACATAGAATCAAAGAAGGCTAGGAAACAGTGCATATTAACTGTAGTCACTGAATATATATGAATTATTTAATGTTTCTCTCTTACATTGACCTCCCGCCACAAATTTAACTCCTGCCCACCAGTTGAAGATCATAGTTCCATGATGATACACATGTAGAAAAGTGAGCTGGCTGTTCTTTTTTCTTAGGATAAAAAAGACCTGAGAGAGGAGGTTGGGAGGGAACGCTTCTTTATTTGAACTGTATGTCTAAAACGGGTGTAAATATCTGCAACAATCATATTTTTTTAAATGAGTCAAACTTACTGTATCACTAAGCTCAATAACTTTAGAGAAGAAGAACCACCAGCATACACTGGCCATCTAAAAAGATACAGTAATAATTAGGTAACCAATGCATCGTTACTGGAAATCTAAAAATAACGATAACATCATAGGTAAATTTGATTATGATTTGGAAAACAGGAATTACTGATTATTAGCAAAGAACACTAGGCAGCTAAACAGAAAATGAGAGAGATGTAATCACCCTCATTCCTAGAGGACTGGGGCTGTAGTCCACAGGTTGACACAGATAACTGTAGTCTGCCAGCCAAGATGTGACCAAGAACTGTGGAAAGAAAAATAGATTTCAGATTTGATGACTAGGTTATTTTAACGTAAGACCTTGAAATAGTATGCACCTATATTGGACTGAACTAGAGTATGTATGTATGAAATACAAAATGTACCTCATGGAACATGTAAATCGACAAACCGACCATGGCAAAGTTGTATACAATAAGCACTGCTTTTAGGTTCACTGGTTCCGTGTGTTTCATAAGCTTGGGTCCAATCCAAATAATACCAAGATAGCACAAAAACATACAGATGATTGGTACAGGAGAGTAGATTAGAAGCCATGGGTCCGTCCGCTTATCTGAAATGCCATGACAGAAAACACAAGTTTTGCTTAAAAGTGCATTCTATAGATTATTATATTCATATTTTATGATGTAACGTTTCTCTAGATAGTACAGTAAAATAGAAGGTGTAAAATAAATCATGCTTATACAACACGAAAAAAAGCATACCCCCATTCTCCAGAATCCAGCGGTGCATGGATTCCACTCTCTGCCA
The DNA here is from genome assembly GCF_001515605.1 of Sinocyclocheilus anshuiensis. NCBI lineage: Eukaryota > Metazoa > Chordata > Actinopteri > Cypriniformes > Cyprinidae > Sinocyclocheilus > Sinocyclocheilus anshuiensis. The sequence continues at coordinate 1,879,613 of NW_015549584.1, forward strand.
TGCTGATTCCATAGAGGACTATGCTTGAAAAAGATTAGACTAGCATTCAGCAGAAGAGGGTAAAACACGTATAAAGAGGAATAATATATCCCGTGTTTGTGCGTTCTTAATAATACATTATATACAAAAAATGCGCAGGGTTGCATACCTTAAGGAAGTAGATTTGCGGTCTTGTGCTTGAGGGATACCTTCTCCCTATGCAGGCTGCTCTTGTAATTATTGCAACTTAATTTTAATGGCAAGGCGTTAAATTTATTGACAAAAAATTTAACGTACATGGGATATTTTTATTATCTGACTGCAATTGTCTTCTTATCCGTATAGGGATTATTTCACATTTAGACAAACGTTCGCAATCAACATAAATTGACCGGTGAACTTACCTGAGGAAAAGTACAGGTGTATCGCACTGTGTGGAAGAGTTCAGTCAGTCGCACGGTCAGATAGGAACTTTAAACTTCACACAAAATTATGAGTAACATGGGAAATAGGGTGTTATCAGTTGTTATGCAGAAGTGCACAGAACTATCGGAAGAAAAACTTTGGACTGCACCCAGTTTTCATAACTCACATTTCACATTTAAAAGTCCCACTGGGGCCGAGAAAACACACACATTAATCTGAAATTTAAACAAATATACCAAAAGATAAATTTGCCCACTTTTTACTAAGAAAGTATATTTCCACATATGTGTCATATTAGAAATAATCTCAGGTTTGTTAACAAAATAAATAAATATATAACCTTGACTCTTATTTTGACACCCTAGTATCAGAGAGGGAAGGGCATTCAGGGAGCAGAGAATTCAATGAACATGATCACGTAATATAATTTATCTGTCTGGCCAAATACTGTTAAATTAAAAGTATGCTGCAAACTAAAAAAAAAAATGAAGAAGTAGAGAGAAAGATTTTTTGTGTGTAAATGTCTTTTATTCTGGATTCCTTTTAATGCCCATTTTTTTTTAAATCAGGCTTATTATACATTTATTATTTATTTAAAAACACAACTATCCCTCTAAAAAATAAAACATTAAAGCTGTAGGTAATATGTGTTATTTTATGTGACACTCTTAACATAGCAAATTTACATGATGACTACACATTGACCATATCAAAATCGTAAACCTTAATATACAGACAGGCTTTTGTCAACAGTTTTGGCTTTTGGCCTTTGTCTTAGAGGTAGAAAAGAATTTACTGAGGCAGAGTTGTTTGGGTCCTTCGTTAGTAACAGCACCCTTAGGCTTTTTTATTTTGTTTGACCGTTTCTCAGGGCTGGGTTTTCTCTTCTTTTCCTGAAAAAGTGTGAAATGTTAGGATAGGGCAAAAACAGAATTTTAATATCAATAAGATATGAAAAATGAAAAGAACTCAAAAACACCAAACAGTGCAAAATATGAAGCACATGCAAACTCAGGAACACTTACCTTGCTGTCCACCTTGCTTGAAGATTCATAGAGCTTCATAATCTGTGTAATTGAAAATACAAGATCTTTACATACATGTGAATAACAGTAACAACATGGTTTAAAAAAGTCTTTTCAAAAATATGCGTTTCTTGTACACACCAAATTTTTTGTACACACAAACAATTTTTTGTAGTTTTAAGGTTAGTTTGGCTTTGCTGTGAAACCCATGAAAATATACACAACCTTTTTAACCCCAGTGGATACAGCCGCCTCCTTCAGAGCAGATTTAGTGAGCCAGCAGGTCTTCTGCTCTTGCTCTCCTTCTGACCAGTCAGACACATGCACGGAAAAGACTATATAGGTTTGATGGATGTGGGAGAAAATATGCACCACCTGACAGAGAACATGAAAGACATGAATGAATATCAAACACATGCATTGTAACCAAACGTGCACATCATCACCGAAGATGCAAATCAAATATTGAGTAAATTTGGATTATTCTAAACCCAAGATGATACGTTTTGGGGAAAACACCCACCTCTCCCACAGACTGCACTGAGTTAGCGTCTAGAGATTTTTCCAGCAGTTTTTGCATCATGTCACATATCAAGCCTTTATATTTATTCTCAGAGGTGTCAGCCTCCAAGAGCGTGCTGGGTAGCTCCCACATCCCTGCCAAGAGTCCTGCAACACATCCATGTAATCCAATATCATATTTTTTCATGATATTTTCTAGAAGTTGTTCATCTTTTTCTCATTCACCCAGTGAAAACTATTGTTTCACCTTTGCTTGGTCTTTGAGTGAGAAAATACTCCATCTCTTCTCCAGCTTGCTGACGTTCCACTATACAGGTTAGGGTTTGCTCCACACGTGGAGCTTTTTTAACAGGCTTTCTTGGGTAATTCTGCACCCCCAGCTGAGGGTCCCAGTCCTCTGATAGACACAAGTCACAGCTGCCAGCAGTCACTGTCAGAGAATGTGAACGTACATTAGACACTGCTTTTGATTTATAGATATGATGTATGGATAAAAAGAGAATATTTCGTGATTAACAGAAGACTTTACAACTTACAACAATTCTCTATGTCAGGAACTGAGGTGTTGAGCTTTGAGACAAGTTTACTTAGAAGTCTTTTGGAGTCAATCTCTTGTTTAATGCTCACCTACAGTATAAAATATATAAAATCTGATATATAATAAGTCATTTGACAGTTTTACAAGGAAGTGTTTTGGTGAGAGCTGCTCAACAGTACCTTCCTAAAGGCATGACAGTGGGTTTGAACGGGACACTGGCCGCACAGAGGGGATTTTGGGGTGCAGACTCTGGCCCCTAATTCCATCATAGCCTGATTAAAGTCTCCAGGTCTCTCTGGGTCAACAAGTGTATCAGCAATTTTCCTGAAATAGACCAATAAAGATCACAATTAAATCCAACATTTTACAACTTAGATCGAAATTTGCTTAACAGTACATAAACTTGATGGATCTTTCAGTACCACAAAGCATCTGTTACAGCAGGACTGGTGCTATCTGCACCAATGGCTCGAACGCGACAAAGAACTCGAATGACGTTTCCATCAACTGCACCGGTCACCTGGAGAACAACAAACATCATTGCATCAAATAAATAAACAGCATTTACTGCTAAATATTCAGTGTTTAATATCCCGACAATGCAATGCTGCCCAAACTGATCTGTGCTGCGCTATTAGTGGATCACACAAGTAAATTAATTCTATTAAAGGAGTAGGAGTTCCCCCAAAGATAGGATCTTTAAGATGTAAATGAGATTTTTTTTATTTAGCATTACCCAAGTTACTCACCAATGGATCCTCTGCAGTGAATGGGTGCCAGAATGAGAGTTCAAACAGCTGATAAAAACATTACATAATTCACAAGTAATCCACACATATCCAGTCCATCAATTAATGTCTTGAAGAAAAAAAAGCTGTGTGTTTGAAAGAAACAAATCCATCATTAAGATGCTTTTAACTTCAAACTGTTGCTTCCAGCTAAAATCCAAGTCCTCTATACAAAATATTGTTTTCTCCAGTGAAAAAGTAATCTGAGTCAGGAGAAAAATATGCACAAATGAGGCACAGTTTACAAGTGAAAACAGTCCAAAACAGTTCTAAACTAATATGTGGTTTATCAAGTAAGAGGACAACAGCTTGAAGTTAAAAAATGTCTTCATGATGGATTTGTTTCTTAAAACATGCAGCTTTTCACTTCACAAGATGTTAATGTATGGACTGGAGTTGTGTGAATCACTTGTGGATCATTGTGATTTTTTATCAGCTTTTTGGGCTTTCATTCTGATGGCACCCATTCAATGCAAAGGAGCCATTGGTGAGCAAGTGATGAAATGCTACATTTCTCATCAAACTCATCAACATCTTTGACAGCTTGAGGACGAGTAAATTTCAGCAATTTTTTGGTGAACCATTTCTTTAAGAACATGGGCCTAATCAAATGCATCAACAAAACAAATTTACCTGTCCAAGTGCTATAGAACTGATTGCGCCGGCGGTGTAACGTCCAACTCCAGGCAGCTGTTTTAGTAGTCCTGCTGTGGTCTTTGGCATCTGTCCATCCAGTTCTAATACTACCTATTGTAAGATTCAACATCTTTTAATATGTGCAGATTACACAAATATATGAAAGCAAACATCTAAATTGCATCTAAATTCTGCATTACTATGTTTAAACCTACTTTCTGAGCACCTTCGTGCAGCCTGCGTCCTCGAGAGTAGTATCCAAGACCCGCCCACATTTGGTTCACTTCCTGCAGGGAGACAATAATACACTGCTGTCAGATGCTCACTATGTCTCTGTCTTTTTATTTTGTGTATGTCTATGGATTTAACTATCACCTCCAGTGTAGCTGCAGCAAGTTTTTCCACAGTTGGCCATCTCTAAAAATAAAGATGCAGAAACAGCATAAAATGTGGCATACCTGAGGTACTGTGAGAGTAGATGTCAAACAGCTTGCCTACCTTCATCCATCTGTTATAGTAGTCTATCACTGTGGCAACTTGGGTCTGCTGTAACATGATCTCTGAGACCCACACTGAGGATAGCATGAGATTTTTTTTTAAATAAATTGACATTAAAAAAAGATTATGATGATCATGACATTAAAACACTTTTTCATACCTCCATATGTCCTGATATTAACACCTGGTTCTGTCATAGCCTGTATGGATTACAACACACACACACACACACACACACACACACAAAAGACTGATCTCAATTCAAAGTCTTATTTGCATTGAATGCAATTAAACAATTTTGTAACAGTGTTTGTAATAGTCATTAGTTAAGCCACTGACACAAATAACCCTCAAGCATAACTAACACACTTAACCCCACAGTCAACATTTTCCCTGCTAATAATTCTGCTAAATGCATAAATTATTATTATTAATTAATTATAGCATTGAAATGCTGATCACTTCCAATCGCTTCCAATGAGCATCTCTCAGGCAGCTGTATACAATGGGCCCAAAAAGCATAGTCACGTGACAAAAACCATGTACAGTCTGTTAGATTAGATTATTTACTAATTAAGAATATTAGATGCTTTTACCAGTGTCCTCCAGGGAAGCTCTCTCTTATTCTGATCATACCACTGAAGAAGGTGAGAGCGGAAAAGAGGGATTTCAGTTGGATCATGGAAAAAGTGGTATGATGAGGACGGTTTAGTTTCAGATGGTTCCTCTGGTGGGAATAAGAGATCAAACTTAAACATTATAACATTTTAAAGGCAAACATCGAGTTGCCTTGATTTATAACGTTTCTCAGTTGCACACAGAGAACCACTCACCTTCTTTAATGGCAGACTTTGATTTCTTCTTATTGCTGGATTTGATCACCTCTGTGTTTTCTAGAGCCGCTCTCTTCCCCTTCTGCACTGCAGATCTTAACCTGCTCATAGCGCTAAACCAATCTTTCACAAATTAATAAACAACCTGTGGGACCCTTAAAACTTTCAGTTAAAATCAAAACTATCTGCACATGGTCGCTATTATAGAAAAAAATGACAACGAATTAAACATCAGAACGTTAAAATTCATATATTAAAAACGACATGTACAAAGTACTACTGTTAGTAATACAGTAAGGAACAAACGTGTTTTCACAACATGCAGCAGTACCGCTCCCGCCTTCGCCATATAAACACTTGAGTAGTTAATTATTTCGGATCTGACGTCATCACGCGGGCGTGGTTTGTTGGCAAGGTCAAGGAGCATGCGCAGTTTACAGTGAGAGAGCTAAGAGTAAATGTTTTGCATGGATCTCCGTGGATATAGCAAGAAAAATGGGATTAGATCAGGAAACATACATTCCTACAGTCCCGTTAACAGTAACTCCTCCATGGTTATTTCTCTCAGTATTCGTTGATTTATATCTACTGGAAAATAGTCATCTATTTAAAGATACAGGAAATCTGCCAGTGTTGGTGGAGGATAGGATTCAAACATTGTATCAGAATTATGTAAATGTTTTTTTAGTGTTTTTATAAAAATAATTATTTTATATATATATATATATAGTTCTGTTAGTCACTCTGATCCACACTCCAGTATAGTAGGTGGCGGTAATGCACCTTAACGTTGGATGCCACCCGCCATAAAACGAGAAGAAGACGTTTACACGCTCCGTGAAACCCGCAAACGTGTGACAGCGGCACCATCTGCGTAGATCTTGTTGAGTTGGTTTCATTTTCGCGCATTTCTAACAAGAGTGATATCACGTCAAGCACTGTAAAACCGAAAGTAAAGACTTGCGGAAACATCTTTTTGAGGCTTTCACAGTAAGTCGAGAAATACTCAAAATACCTAATACTGCATCTTTACGTTTCATGATTTTAAATCATCTAAGTTAACTTAATCTTACGGAAATTAACTATGGGTTTTACTACAGTAACCATAGTTTAACTATGAATTTGTAATGAAACCATAATAACCACAAATTTTACAGTTATCTCACTAACGGAACCATAACAATAACATTCATAGTAAAACGGTAACTAACAGATAGTATTCAATAATAGCTAACGTTACACAGCACATTTCTCCCATATTTAACACGTCTGTTTCGATACTGCGGTCGATTGCAGAGATATCCATAAACTGAATCTAGTGTGTCAGATTAAGAAGGCAAATATACACAGCTTGAAATGGTTTACTGTTAAAATCCATGTCGATGGGTGCAAAGGCCGTTTAGCGAAGTCGGGGCACACATGTTTGCATCGCCTCCAGGCAGCTATTTCAGTCATGGCTAGACAACAGTCCTATCTACTTGAATGGGGGAGGACAGATATTTCTAATAGATGCAGATGTCGCTGGTAAAAACCATAGTTAATAGTAGTGCAGACTCTTGAGGCGCTAGGCTCGAGAGTCCACGCAGGTATATGGGAGGAGTGCATTTTGCCGAAAAGACATGGAAGGCCAGATTGACAAATATTTCTTTAGAACATTGTTTATCGTGTACAGACGATTATGTGTGTTTATTGTAAGGCTGCTTTGCAACACTACAAAATTTAAAAAAGTGCCAAAGAAATAAATTTGAATTGAATTATCCACAAAAGAGGGTAAGTGTAACATTTCACCAAAAATAAACAAGAGTCCTGCCTGATACTTCTATGAATTTTTGGTTTTATTTTACATTTACATTCAGCAGGCACTTCTCTCCAAAGCGACTTACAAATGAGGTGACTTACGATTTTTTTTAGGACTGACAGCTGTTTCTTTTGAATGAGGTGAAGATCAGCAGTGCTTCTGTAATGAGTGTCAAGGAGATGGAGGAGGACACTGCAGCATCTCCAGTATCCAGCTGTGTGTCTATGAAGAGTAATGAGTCAATAGTTATTCTACCTAATCTCAGTGATGAAACACTGACATCTGACCCTGGGTAAGACAAAACTCATACTGAATCTCATTGAAGCATACATGAACAATTTTCATCATATTCATTTTCATGCTCTAAGACTACAAATACAGAAAGCAGTATATTCAGAACCTACAGTTTGTCTGTAAATATGAAATCAGTCAGCTTGCCACTTGTGCAAAGACCTTCAGGACTATGATTTGCACCAGAATAATGCAACTGGTTAAAATGTATCAGCCTTTGATTTAAAAATACAAAATCAAGTTAGAATATAATAATACTCATGAGACTCATTGTACCTGTAGTCATCATTAGCAAATATTTTTTCTATGCTCATTGATCAGTGTGATTCAGAACGGTGTGTTTGCTCAGTATTCAGAGGGATGTTCTGATCCAGATTCAGTCCAGATGTGGAGTTTGTGAGCAGGTTCAGACAGATGCAGTCTCTATCACCTGTGGACACAGTTTCTGCAGACACTGTATCAACCATTACTGGGACCAGACCAGAACATCAGAAGACTTTGACTGTCCTCAATGTAGAAAGAGATCAAAAACACGTCCTGTTCTACAATCACACAAACGCATGGAGGAATCTAGTTCTTCTAGTTCTGCTCACTGCTGCACAGAATCAGACCTGCTGGAGGAGACTGAAGACCATCAGCAGGATTCACATCAACCAGTGGATGATGTTCTGCAGAGAGTGAAAGACAAACACAAAACCAGCATGAAGAACAAGTATGAGAGTTTATTTGAGGGAATCAAAGTACAAGAGAATCAAACCCTCCTGAAGAGAATTTACACACAGCTGTACATCATAGAGGGAGAGAGTGAAGGAGTGAATGAAGAACATGAGGTTTTACACATGGAGAAAAAGCCCCGGACACAACACTTACAAGACACTCCAATCTACTGCAATGACATCTTTAAAGCCTTACCTGAAGCACAATATCAAAGAGAGAAAATCAAGAGTGTTCTTACTAAAGGCATCGCTGGAATTGGAAAAACAGTCTCTGTGCAGAAGTTCATTCTGGATTGGGCCGAGGGAACGGCCAATCAGGACGTAGATTTCATCTTTGTGCTTCCGTTTCGAGAGCTCAACTTGATCCGACACGATCGCTACAGTCTTCACAAACTTCTGCTGGACTTTCATCCTGAACTTCAAGATCTGAACTCAAAGATTTATGATGCGTGTAAAGTTGTGTTCATCTTTGATGGTCTGGATGAAAGCAGAATGACGCTGATGTTTTCAGATGACAGTGAGAAAGTTTGTGATGTGACTGAGACTTCATCAGTGTCTGTGTTGATGTCAAACCTCATGAAAGGTGATCTACTTCCCTCTGCTCTCATCTGGATCACCTCCAGACCAGCAGCAGCCAATCAGATCCCCTCCAAATACATCCAGCGTGTGACAGAAATCCAGGGATTCAATGACGCTCAGAAGGTGGAATATTTCAGGAAGAGAATCAGCGATGAGCATCAAGCCAGCAGAATCATCTCACACATTAGAAGAGCGAGAAGCCTCCACATAATGTGTCACATACCAGTCTTCTGTTGGATCTCATCCACTGTGCTTGAAAACATCCTGAAACAAGACAACGAGAGAGTAGAAATCCCTCAAACTCTGAGTGAAATGTACATCCACTTCCTGCTGATTCAGATGAAGATGAAGAATCAGAAGTATGATCCAGAGAGAGATCCAGAGAAACTCCTGCAGTTTAACAGAGAAGTGATTGTGAAACTGGCTGAAGTGGCTTTCAAACAGCTGATGAAGGGCAATGTGATGTTCTATGAGGACGATCTGAGAGAGTGTGGGATAGACGTCACTGACATTGCCTCACTGTATTCTGGCATCTGCACTCAGATCTTTAAGGAGGAATCTGTCATTCGTCAGAGGAAAATCTACTGCTTTATACATCTCAGCTTTCAGGAGTTCCTCGCTGCATTCTATGCGTTCTACTGTGATGTAAGCAAAAAACTTGACAAATTGCAGTTTGTTGATTTGGTTTACAGCTTTCTCAAAGGTGCAGTAGATAAAGCTGTTGAGAGTGAAACTGGTCATCTGGATCTTTTCCTGCGATTTCTGCTGGGCATCTCACTGGAGTCCAATCAGAGACTCTTACAGGATCTACTGACACACACGGTGAACACCTCAGAAACCATCAAGGAAATCACAGCACACGTCAAAGATACAATCAAAACCATGAGTACTTCAGAGCATATCTCAGCTGAGAGGTCCATTAATCTGTTCCTGTGTCTGCTTGAAGTGAATGATCAGACTCTGTACAGAGAGATTGAGGAGTTTGTGAGATCAGACAAACACTCAGAGAAGAAACTCTCTGTTGCTCACTGTTCAGCAATAGCCTACATGCTTCAGGTGTCAGAGGAGGTGATGGATGAGTTTGATCTGAAGAAATATAACACAACAGAGGAGGGCAGAAGAAGACTCATACCAGCTGTCAACAACTGCACAAGAGCTCTGTGAGTATATTTTTATTTAATTTCTACTTTTAGGTAGTCTTTCTCTTGTTGAGATAGTGTCAGTTTAAGCACTTCCACTGTCATGTCGAACAGTTCTAAGAACGCTCTGGAATGGATTCAGTTATGTTTCCACACGAGTCAGAAACGGCACAATTTACAAACCGTTCCTGGCCTTGACTTCTCAGCATGTTTTTTTAACTGTGAAGAATTGTGCTAGAAAAAGTGACATCACCTCTCAAGATATCACACTGTTAAGATGAGAGCTCCGTTATCAGCCCTGCAGTGGAAAATAAAATCATGCACTATATTGCCAAAAGTATTTCCCCCTTCAAATAAACGTTTATATTTTTCTTCAAATCCAAACAAAACAAATAATTATTATATAGGCTACAATTAAATATAATTTTAAAAGACTTTTGTTTCCATCTTCGTTTCAAGAGGTTTGGAAGGGCCTTTTTCTGTTTTGAAATGACTGTAATCTTGTATACTAGTCACTGATGGGTTTGGGTCAGGCATGGGCAACTTTGGTCCTGGAGGGCCACTGTAGAGTTTAGCTCCAAGCAGTTCCAACACACTTGCCTGAAAGTTTCTAGTCAGCCTAGTAAGGTCTTGATTAGCTGGTTCAGGTGTGTTTGGTTAAGGTTGGAGCTAAACTCTGCAGTGCACCGAGTTGCCCATCCCTGTTTTTGGGTGATATGTTTTTGGCTGATATGTTTTTGGCTGCGTTTACTAGGGGTGTAACGGTACACGTATTCGTACCGAACCGTTTCGGTACGGGTCTTTCGGTTCGGTACGCATGTGT
>NW_015549584.1:1890958-1904349 GCF_001515605.1 Sinocyclocheilus anshuiensis
AGATCTGGCCACCAAGACCTGTGTGCTTCTGCTGCTGCTTCAAGGAGCCATGAACCCGAGTGTCTATTTACTATGTGTGCCTTTGCTTGCTTTGCCGAATTACTGAGATGGTCCTCACTGCAGAACACAAGATCCAGGGGGTGAGGTTGGATCCAGATCCAACTCCTCCCACCTTACGTATACCTAAACCTACCTGTCTCCACCCCCTGATCCCTAAACCCACCCATCTCCACCCCTAAACCTACCATCTCCACCCCCTAGATGTGGATCCAACCCCGCCCCCTGGATCTTTGTTCTGCAGTGAGGGGCTACTGGAATTACTTAACTCTAATGGCAGAAAAGACTATGTAGGTAGTTGACAAATAAATGTTTCCTATGGTGTAACAGCAAAAATGTTTAAAAAAAACAACAACAACCTCTAACAATGAAGACAAACCTCTCTCATGCTATTTGTAACTCTAAGAATGAAGATATATATTTCTCATTTTATTTGTATATTAAAAAAAAATTCCGAATTGTTTTGTCACACCATCGGACACAGTTCAATATGTATTTGTCTGCTACCCATGTGTGTTTTTAAAATGACTGACTTACTGACTATGTGTGCCGGGCTTTCTGCAAAATGGCTTAATTAATAGTGAAAGAAAATTTTGTATGCTGCCAGTTGTGTGTATCATAAGTGTGATGGAATTACTGGAGCAAACCGCTAGGTGCTGGAAAAAAAACATGCTGATAGCGCCTTGGAGAACTTTAATAAAAAAAAGTTACAATACATTAAGAGCTCATTAATTTTTTTGGGCATCATAATTTTTTTGCCTTTGGCTTATATCATTCTTATATCGTTCAAGCCTGCAGAAAACCAGTGGCCCATTACTTTCAAGGTAGACATTAGCACTTTAGTAGTGGCTAAATTTATTGCTGCACTGATCCTAAAGAAGTGAGGTATGAACTTATCAATATCACTTTGCATTGTGATTTAGTTACTTAACTATTTAGTTCAGGGATAGGCAACGTCGGTCCTGGTGTGCCGATGCCCTGCAGATTTTAGCTCCAACCCTAATCAAACACACTTGAACAAGCTAATCAATGTCTTCAAGATTACCAAAGCTACAGGCAAGTGAGTTTTTTTCCAGGGTTGGAAAATGCAGGAAAGCGGCACTCCAGGAACTACGTTGCTTACCCCTGATTTAGTTACTTAAGTAATTTAGTTACATAGTTACTACAAAGACTGCTTGCTGCTGCAGAAAATCATTTATAACATGTTTTGAAACATTTCAGAATGATTGGGAGCATGATATGACAAAGAGAAAATTCAGTATTGTATACAAGTTCAAACCAACACATCATAGATTTTTGCCTACAAACTGTTTTGTGTCGTGTACTGTACCTTATCTTATTACCTTTAACCTAATTATTAAGTCAAGTCAAGTCTGATCTAACAGTTTTTATTTTTTTAAAGAATTTTTAATTTGTTACTTTGCTTTTTATAATATGTAAAATATAGAGGCAAATATTCAACAATTAAAGTATAAATACAATAAACACGTTCAATCTAAGGTGCAGTCATCTGAGTTTCAGTTGGGTTTTTTTTATCTTCAGAAGACCTTAAGACCATCCTAGTAAATAACTAACAATATTCGAACCAGCCCACTATATCTAATACAAGTGTAGCAAAAATGAGGCAGAGTAATTGGATTTTTCTTGATGTTATACAACAAAACATAACTGATCAAAAATATATGTCTAAAAATATTACTTTTTTGCAGACTTGCTGACTGTAATCTCACGGTTGAGTCGTGTGATATCATCGCTTCAGCTCTCCAATCATCAAACTCTCCTCTTGAGAGAACTGGATTTGAGTAACAATGACCTGCAGGATTCAGGAGTGAAGCTGATCTCTGATGCTCTCAAGAGTCACAACTGTCAACTACACATACTGAGGTATTTATCTCTATACACTGACTTATCAAAGTACTCAATGAACTGTATATAAACATGTTGTTTATTTCCTGTAGGTTGTCAGGATGTATGGTGAGCGATGAAGGATGCCGTTATTTGGCTTCAGCTCTGAGTTCAAACCAGTCACACCTGAGAGAGCTGGATCTGAGCTACAATCACCCACAACACTCAGGAGTTCAGCTGCTCTCTCAGAGACTCAACGATACAAACTACAAACTGGAAACACTCAAGTATGTACAACATAGTCTGTAAACATGCATACAGCATCATTTCATTGTCTTTTATCTAGATCCATTCATATTTGTGCATGACCATTTGTGTGTCTATAGGTTGGATTACGGCGGAGAGAGCAGACTAACACCAGGACTGAAAAAATGTAAGTTTTAATAAACACATCAGCACATAAGATGTATTATAATTAGATGTATATACCTGTAATTAAAACAATAAGGATATAAAAAGGTCAGTCTGTTAGGAATCAAATGACAGTCATCTGGGGCAGGTTGCACTAGCTGGACATACACCCGGATGTAAAACTATTCTGAACATAAAATGCCCTGCATAAAATTTGTACCCGTTGTACCATCTAGGCATATTGAGTGTCAGTCTTACACCTCAGTGTCAAGTCTTAACATTTTTCCTATAGAGAAAATAAAATACATTAAAACATTGAGACAATGACGTGTCTAATACAGGCTACACAATAAGCTGGAATTTTATGTGTGAAAGAGTCATGAGACTGCGGCAATGTTTTAAAATACATATATGGCTAGAGAAATTTTACTAAAATCTTTGGTTTCAACAGTGCTGAGTTGTTTGAATTAATAATCAACAAATTATCACTGCAGTTATACATGAAAGAGATGGGAACAGAGCAGTTCTTCAATGACTGTTGTGACTGAAATGTGCTATAATTTCCCTTGTTTCATCCTGTGAGTAATTATTTTTTCTAAGCTCACCATTTTTCATGTATCATTGGATGCAGTAAACGTAAATTTACCATAGTAACACATTGGCATCTGTCACGTGTAGTCCAAAATGAAGACAAAGATGATGAATAAAAATCAAACAGGGTTTATTAAAGAACTCCAATATACTCAAAATAGCGTAACCGTGTGGTAGCACACAAGCCATACCAGAACAACTGAAGAGTGTGCAGACAGGAACTTAAATACAAACCAAATGAATGAAATAATGATTAACACCTGAGCTGATTAGATGGATACCATGACAACTAAAGAGTGGCGGGAAAACTGAATTAAGGAAAATATGTGACTGAAGATAACCAATCAGAAGCCCTTGAAAACAAAACTAATAGTCCATGAAGATGAAAATAAACTGAAAGTCTGTGACAGCATCATGGTGGCAGAATGAGTTTGCTGGGACGAGCATCATCTACTGTACCCGGAGTGTAGCTGCCCCTAGTCATAGTTTTAGATTGGTCAACAAGTGTAAATTTTTATCACTAATCTTGATGTAGTTAAACACCACATAGGGCTTACATCCAGATTTTTTACATCCAGTTGGTGCAACCTACCCTCGGATTAAAGTGGGAGTTGTTGTTCTTTGACATGTTTTCACATCAAGCCTCACTCAGCGCCTGCACCGTGTTATTAATGTTCGTGTCTCATCTACAGACTCCTGTTATCTCACTATGGATTCAAACACGGCACATCATCATCTTGCTTTGTCTAAAGGAAATTGTTTAGTGACTTATGTGAAAGAGAAGCAGGTGTATCCAGATCATCCAGACAGGTTTGATGAATATTGTAATGTTCTGAGTAGAGAGAGTCTGACTGGACGCTGTTACTGGGAGGTTGAATGGAGCGGCGTGGCTTATACATCGATGGTATATAAATCTATAAAGAGAAAAGGCGACAATAATGATTGTTTTTTTGGATACAATGAAAAGGTTTGGACTCTTGTATGCACAGATAGCAGTTACTGTGCAATACATGCTAAAAGTAGCACAGATATACCTGCTCCGTTCCCATCTAATAGAGTAGGAGTGTATGTGGACTGTCTGGCCGGCACTCTGTCCTTCTACAGCATCTCTGACACACACACACTCACACACTTACACACATTCAACACAACATTCACACAACCTCTACATGCTGGATTTGGGCTTCATCCAGACTCGTCTGTGTGTTTTTGTTAGATAGATTTTGGTTTGGTTGGGCTCTTGGTGCTCGCCTTTAATTAACTTTATTTCTCTGTCAGCAGTTGCAGTAGTGTTTCATAATGAAGGCTGCTGATAGAGAATGATGGATGTGCAGTTTTTGAACTAGTGTGCAATAAAGACATGTTGTTAATAGTTTATAGAGATGTTTGGTTAAGCAGATGCAGCTGTCATGATGGATAAATGTACGCCAAAATCTTTTTTCTGGCCAGCAAGACAAACTTAAGACACTCCACATACAAACATCAGCAGTGGCGACAAACAGTCATGGATGAGTTTATGTACCCAGAATGCATTGCAGCATGACTTACACACTTACTAGCACTGAATCAATTTCAAGTAAAATCATTATATGACAACCTTGCTGCAACTAATGAATGATCTTTTCATCACAAAAAAATGTGCTGAGAAAACATTTGCTGATTGGTTTCAACAACCAACAATGATGGTGACTTTATACGTCATGTATTTTGACCGTCTCATTTATATCCATTTTATTTTTCTCCTAAGCAATTTTAGGAGAAACATCTGAGACCAAGTTGATACTTAAAGGGTTCGTTCACCCAAAAATGAAAATTAGGCTGTGTTTTACTCACCCCAGAGTCATCCTAGGTGTATATGACTTTCTTCCTTCAGACGAATCCAGTCGGAGTTATATTAAAAATTGTCCTGGCTATTCCAATTTCTATCACTGCAGTCAGCGGGTGTTGCAGCGCTTTAGTCCAAAAGAAGTGAAATAAAAAGTGCCCAACCATAAAAAATTGCTGCACACTGCTCCGGGGGGTGAACAAAGGCCTCCTGTAGCGAATCGATGCGTTTTTGTAAGAAAAATATCAATATTCAAAACGTAATAATCACTTTAATTGTGTAAAGTGTAGTTATAGCCATTTGTTTAGTTTTTTTTTTGTTATTATAGCGCCACCAAATGGCCAAAAGCTGCATTTTTTTATTTCACCAAAGAATGAGCTCATACAGATGTGTACCAAATTTGGCGAAAATATCTAATTTCATTCAAGAGTTATAGCTAAATATAGCTATTAGCTAAAGTGAGCATACTTTATGATGCTTACATGACATAGACATTACAATCTATTTTATAATGTAATGCTTGAGTTTTCTAGTGCACCCATATTAAATTGAACCAAAGAAATATGCTATAGAAGACTGTTATTTGAAATCACTTATTTTATGTATAAAAACACCATCAACAACAAGAAAAAAAAGGTTGTGTTCAAGAATCTGAATTCTGTTCCTCAAGCACTGTAGAAAAATAAAAGGAAAATGAAAGGACATTGTAATTAAGCACTGGTGTCTTTCAAATAAAGACAAAAAACATACAACCTAGCTATGTCTCTCTAGATTTGTCAACTCACCACATGAAATGTTCACTTTATTTGAGTGTAAAATGTCAGCTTGAATGTCATCCATGTTCAAATGTAGGACATCAGCATTGTGCTATAAACAACATGCAAACAAACACATTTTAAAGTTAATATTTTTATATTGACTATTGATATTTGTATTGAAATATATACACACAACACAATAAGACCTCACCATAAAAGACTCAAAACAGTCTGGTGCCCATTGCTCTGCATACATGCTCTTCCACCACTGGATACATGCGCACAAAATGCTAAACAGACATTACACATTAATATCAGATTCTCATTGGTCTATTGCTTGTCCAATACTGCATTTACTTGACTGATGCAGAATCAGCATAAGCAAGAATGAGTGAGTGTGGGTAGGGGGTAGTTTTAATTGAACCTCCAAAGCCAGGCTGGCTTGTCTCTGGGAATCTGCATGTTCCTGGTTCCCCATTGCGTACAGTAAGTGATGGATCACTCTGAGAGAGAGCAGCTCTTTGGATATCTCTTCACTTCTCTGTGCCAGAATCCTGTAACATCATGTAAATATATCGTACATAATAAACACACAGATCAGCATGTCTTATATAATATTTTCCATGCAATATGTCTTGAATGTATCCATTGTTTGAAGTACCTGATGGTTTTTGCAGAAGCTGCTTGCTGGAGAAGCACAGGGAGTGAATCAGTCATTTTGGCCACCTCTGGATCTAACAAAACAATTGAATTGTTTCAGCTGAATTTCAAATACAACACAGGACTGTTTATGACTCTTATGTCAGACAAGTCAATAACTGAGAAAGATGCTAATTCAAGCCACAATCCATGTTTGTTTCTCATCTCGTCTACATCTGCTCCAAATTAAATTACAAAGCCCAAAAGGTAACAATTGGGAGGTTGAATTAAGGACGTCTCCACGCTGCAACGTGATCATAATACAAAGCAGTATTGTTATTGGAGAACCACTGTTTCAGTTGCAAACAACAAATACCTTGGCAGTTGCACAAGTTTTATGCCTTGCTTTAATTGAAAGAAAATGAGCAACAGATCATACCCTCTAGGATCTTGTGTTTGGGATTTCTCTCTTTAGTTGGTTTGAGAAAAGCCACCAGACCCCTGAGCAGAGCCAGTCTAACCTCTGATTGCATGAGCTCTGTTATCAGTTCTATTGCTGGAAGTAAAAACAAAAGTACAAATGAAACGGTAGGATTCACAGTAGGGTAAGCAACAACAAATAATGTCAAATTTGAAATGTACACTTGCCTTCATATTGCACTTCTAAATGTAAGGACCTCAGCAGATTTAATAAGGGTTCCACTATGCTGTGATGGGCTGTTTTTACAATGGGCTGGACAAAACAAAAGAAAAGAAAACAAAAAACTAATTTGATAAATTATATTTAAAAAAAAAAATAATAAAATTATATATCTAGTTCTTAAATAATTATTTATTATGAGTGCAGTTTTCATGAGCTCATATTCTATCCGAAACTATCTGAAATATTTGTACTTTAAAAAATTAAACTATCATATCGCAAGACAGTTAAAGTGAGCTGCAAAACAGCTAAAATGTAAAAAGGTGACCAGTTTACTGTACAATATATACTTTTCCCTTATAAATTAATTTAAAATCTTGATTTTTTGATACAAAAAAGTTAATGCAAACTTAGTACAGATTTTTTAAAACAATTCAAGATTCCTCTGGTGCTCTTGTCATCCTGCAACACCGTTGTACTTGAATTATACGTAGGATCTGTAAAACAAGCTGCTGTGCTCTTGGTGAGGCGCAGGTCAGCAGGGCGATCAGGCCCTTGTACACCTGATTCTGGTATTTGGGGTTTCCATGGGCCAAAGATTCTAGCAGGGCGGCGGCGGTCTCCTGAGTCACCTCTGTCTCAGATTTGGCCAAACATTCAGCTACGGCCTTCACACCTGTCAATCAGAGAAGAACAGATGCGAGAGCTGAAATCAGTTCATTAGCCAGTATACAGTATGTGTGTATATAAAGTTGTCAGAGCTTGCCTGTCAAAATCCCCAACCTTCAAAACGGATCCAGATTGAATCATGCAAGGTTTTAACCTCACAATATTTCATGGAAATGTTGCAAAATCTAATTCCATAATACATCACTGAAAAAAGAGCTGGAGCTGTTTCACTTCTTGATTGGTAGTTTGTTGTGCTGTGTAAGTACCATAGCTTTCACAGATTAGCTCTTTATATTTTTGGCCCGCGTTGGCGATGATCTGGAGCAGGCGAAGACCCTCGGTTTTATCCCCTTCCTTGAGTTTGTCTTGTCCTAGAATCTCAAGCAGGGTAAGCACTCCACCCACCTCCAGAAACTCAATCATGTACTGATGACTGATCATGCAAACAAACAAAATGAAACCATGTTAGGGTAGACCATAGGATAGGATGTTTAATTTGCACAAAGATCTTGCATGCTTAGTACTAAAATTATATCCACAGCATTCATTTTGTCTTTTGCCTGCTGTTAGCAGACAGGAAAACCCCCACTGCTCTCAGCTGAAGGTCTAGACACGTTCCAAACATATAGCTGGAAACAAAAAATGTAAGGAGGCATACATGGCAGGACTGATGTCTCTCAGTTCAACTAAAGTTTAATAGTCAGATATTCAGAAGGTATCAAATATTTTAGAGCACAGATAGATAAAGCATGACCATACGTTAGTCTTATCCAGGCAGTGAGCCGAGCAAGGAACAGGCTGGCAACTTGTGCGAACTCAAGCTCCAGTTCAAGACACATCTTTCCAGTGTTCTTGGCCAGAAAGTCACTTAGCATTCGACTGCGCACCGTCTTACTGCCCTGATCCCACTCATGGAGGAAACACATCACCTGACTGATGGAGGCCTGCTCCTTACTGCTAGACATGACTCAAGCATCTCACAGACTGTGGGAGACAATGAACAATGTCAGCTAACGTACGTGTTACTAACGGACAAATATATTAGTGTTTTGCTTGTTGAGAAAAAAAAAACAGCATATGCTGGTTAGGCATGTTTTGAAGCATGGCAGCTGGTCCTTAGCTGTTCATGGGCTTGTTTAAGCTGGTCGTTAAGCAACGAGCTCCTGCTCAGTATCAGCTAATAACCAGCTCAGGACCAGCTTAAACCAGCTCAAACCAGCTACCATGCTTCAAAACAAACCAGCATATGCTGTTTTTTTCAACAGTTGTCCAGCAGAAATAGACATTAATAGATCCAGAACAAAGATATATTTAGATATATTTAATAGATTCAGAAGTATAAAATCGCAACACATAAAACATTTTATCTATCAAAATGTGTCATACATTATGAGATAGTGTTTGTGACAACTGTATACTGTATGAGGCCTGTACATTATTTCTAAAGGTTCATTTAGAAAATCCCAGTTACTGTCTCAATATAAAAACGAACCATAATCAAAGAATTTCACCAAAAACATCAGATATTACACATTATCCATTTCTCCAGAAGTGGAAAGACCCGAATGTAATTACTTTGCCAGTACACTTTTTGTTTACAGTAATAAAACAGCTTTAGTCGGATTGAGGTTGTTTGCCATTTGTTTTATAATGCACACTTAAAACTGAAAAATCTTACCTTAACAATAGCAGTTTTATAATCTATATCATATTTGTTTTCCAGCTAACAGCTTATTTAGAAACCACGACATGTTTGCAGTTGCCATGGTTACTGACGCTTACGGTGTGCGTTTGGGAATGGGAACAACTGATGTCAGAGGCGTAAAAATGTGCTTCGTGTTATTTATATGTTTAATATCTTTGCATATTATAATGCTA
The DNA here is from genome assembly GCF_001515605.1 of Sinocyclocheilus anshuiensis. NCBI lineage: Eukaryota > Metazoa > Chordata > Actinopteri > Cypriniformes > Cyprinidae > Sinocyclocheilus > Sinocyclocheilus anshuiensis. The sequence goes on from NW_015549584.1 coordinate 1,900,272, forward strand.
CATTTATTTATAACACAATGAATTAGGAGATTATTAACTTTATTTCACTTTGACATTAAAAGAGAAAAGAGAACTAGGAAAACGATAATGGAGAAATTATTTAATGTAGCTGTAGCTCATTTTATTTTATTTCAGCTAACCCAAAGTGATATTATTTTATATTCAACACAAGTTTAGAAACATGAAGGTGCAACTCAAACTAATCATTCAACTGAATACATTCACATGTTGAAGGCTAACTGAGAATCAAACATGATGTAATAGCTCTCTACAAAGATCATACATATTAAAAACAATCATTTCTCTACTATAGAACTAACATGCTGATGATAAACAAACTATCATCATCAACTGAACTCGTATTTGTTACAGTTTTCTCCCTTCATTATTCAAGGTGCAAACATGCTCGAGAGAGTTAATAGAGAAGAGTCTTCAATTGAAGTGAGATGTTTTTAACATACATGCATAGATTTTCTCTCACCCACAGAGAAAAGCTCTATAGCACACTCCTTTGAACATAGCACCCATCTTGATTAGCAATTTAAGTTAATAGTTTTTAGAGTCTGACATGAGAACCAACACCATGATTGCACCGTACAAGGCTGGAAAAAAAGGCTTCATGTCTTCATGTCTTTCATGTGTTGTCGGGCAGAATGGTCAAAAGTGCCGCTTTTCCTTTCCTATTTCTTGGCATCTTGCACCTTCTCAATTTCCTGTTGGAAAAACCCAACAACTCAGTGTTATTTATTTATGAAATTAAAAAAAACTATATGCAATCTTTTTACAGATATAAAATAGTTTTACCTCAATAAGAACACTTTTGAGTTTCTCATAGGCTTCTTCCAGGTCATCATTAATGATTACCATATCAAAAACTCCCGGTTCCTCACCTACAGAGGAGAAAATGGCAAGGGAATAAAGGTTTTTGCTCAAGCACAACCGACTTACTGAAAGTGTCACTTACTGAGCTCCATGTCAATCCTCGCTGCCTCCAGACGCTTCTGTAGACTGTCCTCTGTCTCTGTTTGTCTGTCTCTCAGACGCTTTTCCTGTAGGACAATAAAACGTCTTCCTGTATTTGATCACAATTTAAATGCTGTATAATGAAACTGAGAATATTTCTATCAACTTACCAGGATCTCAACTGAAGGTGGCTGGATGGAGATATATATGGGGTTCAAATCAGTCTTTTTAATGTTTTTCACTCCTTGTATGTCAACATCCAAGATGCAGATGGGGTTTTGTGCCTGAACATCTTCTATGGATGATTTGCTGCAGTGATAGTAAATTTGATGAGCAATAACATTTACATTTGTTGTTGTTATCGACAATACTCTTGTGGACAATCTTAGATACTTCAAAATCATTACTTTTGGGCATTAGTATGAAGACATAGAATTAGCAGTAAAGTACCTCTGTGTTGAATTAAGAGGATAATGGGATCAGATACAAGATGTCGATTTACAAATAAAATGTACCTGGTTCCATACATGTTCCCAGAAAACTCTGCATTCTCAATGAATTCACCATTGTCAATTCCCTCTTGCATCTTCTCTCTGATGACAAAGTGGTAATCTGGGTTGAGGACAGAAATAAATGAAGATTAATTGTAAAACCAAACAAATTGTGACCGTTAACAAGGGGACATTGTAAGCTGGTCTGTTGCTAGTCATCAAATGAGCTGAAAGGGTGTTCATTTTATATATTCTAATAACCAGGTACTCGTAAACTATTAAAAGAAAGGTTTATATAAAAAAAAGAAATGTTCAGAGGATGACTAAATGATAAAATAATTTCTATGTGACGTTTCAAGTCTTTTCACTGCTAAACAAAACAGAATTCTTTATGCTCAGCAGAGGGCGCCAAATGTTTATTTCACGATCTCCGTTCCTATGATACGGCGTTAAAATGGTTGATCTTACTAAATATGATGGGAATGGTGTGAATGAAACTTCTAAACTCTAAACTTCAAAAATACATAAATAGCTGTGTTCGCACATAAAATAATCTCACAAAGAAGTCATGAGAAAGCTCCAGTTCTGGATTCATACCATTCTGATGGTTTAACTCCACAACAGCACATCAGAGGGGATCTAAAGCGGGAAGTAATGGTTCTGCAGGCAACACAAGACAAACAATTCACAACTACAGGAGGGCAAAACACTGACATCATCCGTGGCAGCACTACAATGGAGACTACCATTAGCATAACAACATTTGTCTGGAAAAACATCATAAGAATAAGAAACCAATAAAATTGGCTGGTTATAGTTACAAAATAATTTTTAGATGCAGTATTCCTCAATTCCACCTTAAATATCTCTACTGTTGTTTTTCAGTCTGTCCATTGAATTTATTTGTGTAAATTGTGCAGAAAAAAATTATTTGCCCATGTGACCTAAACAGATTTTAGAAATATTTCGATTGTTCATTAAATGGCCCAGAAATGATTTTAAGGCTCTGTTGTGATGCTAATGATTGTCTCGGGGAATTTGTGCTGTGGGAAGTGTGATGTCATAGTTCACATCACATAGAAAACCTAGGGAACACAGGGGGCTATTTTCAAAGGCTTTTTACTCCGAAGTGCACACTGGCATTCAAGTCAGAGAGAACATGTCAATCATATCTTGTCATTTTGGCCTGAAATGTAATTCGCTTACAAAGTTATAGATTTTAGAAGATGAAAGTAACCCCCATTACTTTCTCATCACATTAGATATGCCAATAATCAGTAATAACCAATTATGACCAATAATGGAAACCAAATCTACACCTTCAGATGTCTCAGAGGACAGGACGTCTGCTACAGGAAGTAAAGTAGCCCCCAGAAGCATTGGGAGACAATTCAGCCCTAGAGAAAATGACAAAGGCACATTGGGGAATAAAAAGTGAAATTTGCCCATGTGAAATGTGGTGATATGTTTGGAATTTAATCGAAACAGTTCACTTGGGAGTAAGAAGCAACAAAGAAGACAGTTATGGGCTAAGGCAGAAGGGGCTTTCAAATTGGATGGGAATGTAGGTGGTGTATGCTCCACTTGCTTATCTTTCTCTCATTCACTTTCTACACTGGGCAAGTAGAATCAGGTATATATTTCAGTTTGTTATTTATTCTGTTTCTGAGCTATTATCTGACATGATAAAGCAAGCCTCTCATTTATTATAGTTGTTAAGTGGGGAATTCTGCCTTACCTTTTCCATCTTCCTCTCCTGGCCGAGGATTTCTGGTGGTGTCTGCAGAAAGAAAGATCAAGGTATCAAAATATTCATCCAGCATTCTTGTCATTTGGTTACTTGTCTTGTGTCTAATTTGTCTGTAATGTTACATACGGGAGACACTGAATCCAAAAACCCCTTCATATTCTTTCATGAGTCTCTTCAACAGGGTGCTTTTTCCAGCTCCTGATGGGCCACTCAGAACTACAGGCCTGGGTCCTGACATTTCTCTGTGAGACAATCAAAACAGGTTTGTTTGTTTGTTAAAGTGTATGTGAGATGTTTTAAATTTAAGTTTTTTGGTGATTAAATCTACAAACCTACTACTTTGTAGAAGGTTTATATTACTATATAATATAGTAACTACTATATGCAACACATTTGTTTCAATGAGTCGCAGGTCTGTAGATAGCAGGGAATTTTTTTTTTTTTTTTAAATGTATAGGCTACTCTTGTTCAAAAGTTACAGTAAGAACAGCAATATTGTGAAATAGTATGACAATTTAACATTTCTGTTCTCTCTCTCTCTATATATATTTTTTAAATATAATTTATTACTGTAATAGCAAAGCTGAATTTTCAGCGGCCATTACTCCAGTCTTCAGTGTCACATGATCCTTCAGAAATCATTCTAATATCCTGATTTGATGCTCACAAAGCATTTTTTAAATGATCAACAATGTTGAAAATCATTGTGCGGATTAATATTTTTCTGTAAACTCTGATACAATTTTTTCAGGATTCTTAATTAATAGAATGTTCAAAGGAACAGTATTTAATCAAAAGAAATGTTTTGTAACATTATAAATGTCTTTACTGTCACATTTGATCAATTTAATGAATCCTTGCTGAATAAAAGTAT
>NW_015549584.1:1904441-1927046 GCF_001515605.1 Sinocyclocheilus anshuiensis
AAATTAAGGTTGTGTAATTAAATGCAGCTAAAAATGCATAGCATCTTTTACAAGGCAGGTGAAATGCTTCCCATATCTTTTGACATCAAAAGGCATGTGCTCAATCAGACTCTACAGTATTTTGGCAGACATCCATCTGTCGCTACAATAGCAGCCAACTAGACAGATGCAAACACGGGAGAGAGAGTGCTATAAGCTAGAGAAGCTAACATGGGCAGACACTGAGCCTATTGCACGCCTGCGTCCCTCCAAGAGAGAAGCTCAGGAACTAATCCACTGATCCGGGTGATTAGTGATTCTGTTTTGAGCTCTGTGGACTGGGTCTTGTAATAGAGAACAGGGCACACGAAGTAAAACAAAACAATACAACCCTATTTCCTGGCTAAGAAGCATTTATTATTCATTTATTTTGCATAGTTTATAACACAGAATGGAACCATGGAAGTCGTCAAAGTAACTTTAAAATGTTTGAATGTGTTTTTTGTTCCAGCTGGCTCAAAACAGATTTAAAAAAAAAGTTGTTTGTGAGGTGTTATAAATGAACTTTGGAGAGTCTGTCTTTTATAATAATGCAATTTAGCAAAGCATTTACATTATTTGCATGGTGGCAAAGGATTTACATGTTCATGTAAAGTGTCATGAAAATGTCTTAATGAAGTCAGGTTAGGCCATTGAAGAGGATTACCCAGCATGTAAGCCTAATGACAAAGGCCCACTGACCTAAAGCCTGTCTTAATGTTTTATACAGTGTCTGTCTGGAATCATGTCCGGTCCATTTTTTAGGGACTCTGCTGGAGACTAGACAAACCAACTGGACACTCAGTCTGATCTGGGAAAACTCTAGAATAAATATACAGTTGCCTACTAGCAGTTTGTTAATTTTGACTGTTCTTTGTTTATTCCATCAAATATCCCTAATGACATATTTTGGCTACTGCATGTTCAAGTGTTTCTGTCTTATGATGATGATAAAAAATATAAAAAAATATAAATAAATTAATAATAAAAAATAAAAATAAGAATATTTAAAGTGTGCTTTTATTTTCAAGACAACATGAAATTTAAAAACTAAAATTCATATTTGAATGTACTTAAAAGCACAAACGAATATGCATCTACAAATTAAATGAATAAAAATCCAATGTGTGTCCAGTATCCTTTCAGACTGATCACTGTGTAATAAAACCATTTGTTATTAAAACCATTTACATTACAATAAACCATACATTTTGCCCTCTAAATTTTGAACACCAGAAAAAAAGCAAAGACAGCTCAGCCTCTTACCTTGTCTGTGCAGGTTAGATGGTGAAGTATGTAAGTGTGTGTTTCTAACTCACAGACTTACTGCCACAGCTTACTGCCAGTGACAATTACCACCACCTCCGTTTACTCTCAGCCAATCAAACAGCAGGTCTAGTGTATTTGTTATGACAGAGATAAGAGGCTACTAATCATACTAAACTTTGAAAAGCCGTAATCATTTGTTTTTCCTGAGAAATAATGGTGAAAATGTTCAATAGCTGTTTGTAGATAAGTCCATATTAACATCCAGCCTGAGAAATGTTATATAAAACTAAACATATAGGCTACAGTATATAAAAATAACTACACTGTATATAACTATATAACTAAAAATTGTGACAACTAGTCCCAGTCTTTCCTGTAATGCATTGTAAATAATCCAAATAAGGCAAAATTCAAATTATATGTTTTTGTAAATTATAAATATAGTATTATGGAAATATAAAACGAGATTATATTCAAACTACACCATGAATCATATTTTATGCATATTTTCAAGCAATGTGGAATTTTAAAACTAAAATTCACTGTCAAATTTGAGTTCTGATCTTTAAAAAAAAAAAAAGATACAATGTGCTAAATCATAATTACTGAAATTATATTATTGTTATTAAATTATCATGCAATATCATACAATGCATAGTCAACTAAATGTTATTTAAAGGTGTAGGCCTGAGTTTATTGCTCACTCTGAGAAATGAACTGAAATTTCACATGGCTGAATCAAAAAACTAATTTTGTCAAATAAAGTTGAACATTAGTTCATAAGTCTCCACAGAGTCTTCAAAAAATCACAATCAAATAAAGCTGCATATTTCTACATAAATCTCCTCACAACTGGCTGCATATAACATTAGTAGAGTCATGACATTTCTGCTCCCTTGCAAAGCATCCAAAAATAATTTAATTAGTTAGGGTTGCTGGGGCTGGAAGTGTAAATATAATTTTTGGTCACATTTGGGAGTTTGAAGGTAAAATACACTGTGAGAGTAGTGCAGCAGTTCACTTCCTTTTGCATTAGACACAAGGCTACGCTAATCCAGCGCTAACCTAAATCCACACAGACAGTGTCCATATACTGCTGCTAATTAGAGTTATGTCAGGACATCAGCCTTAGAAATCCTTTTACAGGTGCATCTCAATAAATTAGAATGTCATGGAAAAGTTCATATATTTCAGTAATTCAACTCAAATTGTGAAACGTGTGTATTAAATAAATTCAATGCACACAGACTGAAGTAGTTTAAGTCTTTGGTTCTTTTAATTGTGATGATTTTGGCTCACATTTAACAAAAACCCACCAATTCACTATCTCAACAAATTAGAATACTTCATAAGACCAATAAAAAAACATTTTTTAGTGAATTGTTGGCCTTCTGGAAAGTATGTTCATTTACTGTACATGTACTCAATACTTGGTAGGGGCTCCTTTTGCTTTAATTACTGCCTCAATTCGGCGTGGCATGGAGGTGATCAGTTTGTGGCACTGCTGAGGTGGTATGGAAGCCCAGGTTTCTTTGACAGTGGCCTTCAGCTCATCTGCATTTTTTGGACTTTTGCACGACATTCTAATTTATTGAGATGCACCTGTATCAGGTCATTCATTAAAGGCATCTTTAAGAATGGCTAAAACGAACTGGCCAGGTGGCGTTAAGATACTTCAGATGCAATAAATAGACCGAAAGGAAAGAGGAAATGCTGGTTATTTTTTGTACCTGCTACCATCTCAGCTCAAACAATAGAAGTGCAGGCAATGCCAGCGCCATGGGTTTGATTCCCAGGGAATACAGTACATTAATTGATGAAATTTATACATTTAATGCAATGTAAGTACTGTAGCTTTGAATAAAATGTCTGTAAAATGCATAAACGTACCTCTAAATAGCTCCACATTTATGTCCAAATGCTGGTGCCTTGGTGCTGACTTATGTATATAGCCTGCTGAAAACCATTTTAAGGCCGACAATGACATCTGTTAGACAACAACTTTAGTTTATTTTTTGTCAAAGAAAAACAGATGAGTCTGTACAAAATACATCATCATAAAACAAAGCTGGTTTTATGTTTCATTCTATTTCAGTTCTATCAAAAGTGCTTCACAATCTTTCAGTTACCTGTAGTAACTTTACTAGAGTGTCTAGACAGTAACAAAACTATTGCTAAAATACCACAAAGGAAATTGAGCTCATTTTCTGTTAGTTCTGAGCTTAGCTCCTTGAGTCATAATGTCGTAACCTATAGTGACTCAGTGTCAGCAGACCTTTATTCTGCTTGGCAGTCAGTGGAGAGGAGTGAAGGCTAAGCAGAGACGAGCCTCATCGTCCATATCCTGCATTAAGAATTAATTCCACCTGCTGAGGGAGGGAAGCACGTGCTCCTCGATGCAGCTCTGCTGTACAGTACATATCAAAACAATAACCTGCCAATCACCTGTTAGTGGTTAAATATTAATTCATTACAAGAATGCAGACAATTCCATCTACACAGCATCTAACGTTGAAGTAGAAGAGCAAAAAATGTTAAAAATATACAGGGGACTATTTCATCTCAGAATATCTGTTGCTGAACCTTGTAGTAAAAACTATTTTTGTTTATGCATGTGAACTGTTTGATAAAATTAGCACTTTTTGAATCTACAAACCTTGTGAGAATGGCTTTGTATTTTTGCATCATATGCAGTCTCTTGTCTTTGAGTTTTTTAACGCATGCTTAGGATAAGGGCATCATGAGACAAAAAAATGCATAATATAAACAATTACACTATCACCTGTGTAACAGCTTAAATGATAATTTATCTTAAACCATATTTAAAGGATCCCATTCACTATTAAATTACAGTTACATAAGCATGGAAAATAAATGTACAAGATTATTTACTTTTCTGCACATTCTACACAAAACACTGTTTATGAATGATTTCAAAGTTAACCGCTTACCAATTTCAGATATTAACACTGCTAGATCCAAATTAGAAAAGACCTCTTCAGTGTAAACATTCACAAAACTATTTGACCGTTTGGTTTAGAACGTTCTCTATGAGAATAACTTAACAATATTTTATAAAACAAGGTTTTATACATAGAAACAACATTTGGTGATCGGTTTTACTGTCCTTACAATATTGTTACGGCAGATTTATGCTTTAAAACTTTACCATTTCATTAAGAAATTAACACAGTGGTCTTCATGTACAGTAACTGGGTTGCATTCCGACAGGAACTTTTGGGCAATGACTCTGTTGGGCAAGATGTCTTCTAAGTTTTGCATCAGCCCAGAAAGATCTATTTGTGTAGAGTGCAAACAGGCAGATGACAGGACAGCTGTAATCTTTCACAAATACACTCGTCTCAGGTCCCCAGGTGAGGTGATAGTGTTGCACTGTGGACACAGTTTCTTTGCTCCCTGCGAGAATGATAATTTGACAATCAATAACAACTGATAGTAACAAAGGGTTCACGTGTTGAAATCACACGGCTGTGCTTTAAATCTTTTTTAATTTTTTTTTTAAGTACAGTATGATTCATGTTCATCTCACCAGGGTGCGAAGCCAGCATTCCTCACAGTGGACATGCCAGCACTGGATGGAGGTCAGAGGTACTGTGTAAGAGTCCTGAAAAAGTATATGTACACAATAAAATGATGTGCATAAGAAAAATTTATTTTTCTGTTTTCATCATTGATAAATAAGACGTTTCTTGAGCAGCAAATCAGCATGTTGCAATGATTTCTTTAGAAGCATGCGATTTCAAAACATTAAAATAGAAAAATGACAAAATTGTTTGTATTGGAATAATATTTTACAATATTACTGTTTTTACTCTATTTTTGATTAAATAAATGCAGCCTTGGTGAGCATGATAGACTTCTTTCTAACACATTAAACAAGTCTATTACTGACCACAAACATTTGAATAGTAATTAATATGTATTCATTTCATTTTAGTCCATTTTGAATACATATGCAAGGTCAAGCTTACCATGCAGATGAGACACTTGAATCTGTCCCCTCGTGTGAGCTGCTTCTCCAGATCTCGGATGCGTATTTTCAGGGCCTCCAGCGTACTGAGGGTGGGGTCATCCGGTAACCTAAACGAAACAAAGAACAAATCCATCAGAGATTGATTAGAAAGTCACAGCATGCTGAGGGCTTTGTCGCTGAAGGCCACATGTTATGAATTCTAAATTACACATGAACGGTAATCAGAAGACAGATTGCATCATTAAATGAGGTGCATTCAGAAGCAAATTCAACATTGTAACACATGATAGTGAGCATCCCTATTGTATTGCCATATTGAACAGTAAAAATTAAGCACTGAATATGTGTTATTCACATATAAATGAATATGCACTGACTGCATATGTCTATGTTCAAGTAAATGGATACGAAGTGGTTAGATAATCAAAGAAAAGACACAAAAGGTCCTATGGAAATTTTAAGTAACTTAATAAACCTAATAAAAGTACAATTACAAAAACTTTTAGTGTGGGCAAAAACAGCTTAAGATTGCCCCTTGTGTCGGCCTTTCCCACAGCAGGTAAGGGACAGACATGTCACTGCAGTGTGCAAACATTGTCTCAGTGTTAATTGCTTTATTAGCGCGTCCACACAGGGCTGGGCAGCAAGCGCGTACTGTCATTTGTCAGGAATGGTCATCCTTCCCGCCTCACTAACCCTTCCTCACTCAAGTGTTTCCACTTCACCACAATTAAATAACACTCGCTCAGAGCCCCTAATTCCCCGGTAGGAACATCCTGGCCAACGCATCCCCATTTAATCAGCTCTCAGGAATTGAACTATGACAGCAGGGGGTTTAAGTGATCCATCAAAACTGCCTCATGTAATAGCCGCCAAATATAAGCATAATGAATCCTGGTTTTCTCTTGTAGCTGTCTGCTGGAAATATGAAATAACTGCCCTCGTCCTCAGGCTAAATACCTACTGGAGAGTGGTGACGGATCAGGTAGAAAAATATGCTGCAAAACAGAAATCTTGTGTTAAATGTAAAATTATATTAATATATTTTTATATTTTATATTGTGTGCATGAGCATATATATATATATACACATACACACACACACACACACACACACACACATATATATATTGTATATATATTTTTAAATATGAAAATCATGAGGCACCATGGGATATAGGCCTATACAGTATAATATAATATAATAATATAATATATAATTTGTGTGTGTGTGTGTGTGACAGAGAAAGAGAAAAGTCTGATGATGCAACTTCTCTAATCTGTGGGTGGACATGCAAATACGTACAAATCACTCGCACATAATACATTCAGAATAATTACATTTAGAAAAAGTATTTCATAGTTTCCCTGCAATATGACACTCCTCGACTGATAAATGGATCAATCAAGCTGATTAATGATTCACTCCAAAACATAAGTCAAACACGCTTCAGTGAACTTGCCAAAATGTAGCCCCGCTGAGAAAGAACTGATTTGTGTACTCTTATTGAACGGGTCAGCCATATATAATTCCTCATGTGTCCCTTCCATGTGCAAACTTGACCTCAGTTGCACGATTAGTAATGCTTGAAAATCTGTCCCAGAGCACACGGAAAGAAGTTAAAATTTCCGAACAGGGAATCACATCCACCTCTGTGTATCTGAGATCATTTGCTAAGGAAACATTTCTTATTATCAAAAATGCTTTCACAAAAAAAAAAAAAGATCACTGCATGTTCTTGCTGTGCCATAAACCGTGCTGACTGACAGCAAAAATAAGGATACTGTGCTTTTCCATATTCCAAAGTATCATCACCGTCCACATCCAGATCTGCATCACTGTCCTGATGTTCTTTCAGTGTGCTGCTCACCAAACCTTAGGACATTTGATATGAGAATTTATTAAATGACAAAAAACACAAAGCCTTACCGAGCAAGACAGCCAAAGGAATAGAGTATGAAATTCAAAAATAGGTCGAGATACAAATGCGCCCTACTGATGAACTGCAAAGTGCTAATAAAATTAAAAGTGTTTTTAAGGACACAAGGGTCTATATGACCTTTGAGTCCTTTGTGATCGGCTCTGTCTCTGTTTTTGACAGTTTTTACAGTAATCTCCTTCTCAAGAGGTTAACACCACTCCAATTACCTCACGTGTCTGTTGTGAACTAATCACACACACAAGCTCTGTTGCAAAACTAAGTGAGCTGCCTTGCTGCTTACATAGTCGGTCACTGAACCTCATAGGTAACCGATTTTGGAACGCTGTGCATTGGCATTAACTCTACAAATAGACTTGACATTTGTATTCAATTTCAACAAACTATTACTCTATTTAGCATGATGCCTACTAGTTTACATAAAAATATACACACTGTAAAAAAAATGTTTCCATAGATTACTGGAGTACATTTTTTACAAGAAAACACTATTTCTACTTCAAAATTTTAATTCATTGCTTTACTTGCCATTACTTCTGAGAGAAAATTGTTTTAAAGTAAAAACTACACAGTGGCTTTTTTTTCAGTGTAGCACATGGAGATTGGATAAAATAATCGGTTTTTATTTGCACTGTTTTTCTATTGATACATTTCAGTACTGCATTATTATTTTCACTGAGCTTGTCACAATGCATAATTGGACTAAGTACTCCTCTGTAGACAGTTTTTTTTTTTTCCAGTTTTGGGATGTTAGCAACTGATTTCATCAAGTTAAGTGGCTTTTTTATTGTAGAGTTTTTTTTTTAAAGATATTTGCCTTTCTAATCTGATACATTACTCCAATCTGACTCCTTATAAACATGGACTGATTTATATGGATGTATTTGAGTATTTGGCTTGTATTTTAATTACTGTGAAGTGTTTGTTTGTGTTTCGTACCTCTGAAGCCTCTGAGAACAGAAACCATCTGTATTCTTCTCTGTTTGGCCCATTCAAACTCCCTCCCGGCTGACAGCACAGAGCCATCTTCAACAACACACACGCCGTCTCTCTGTAGAAAACACACACATATCAGAATCTCTGGTGAAAATGTCTCCACCAGCCTCGAGACAACGCTTTCATCTGCTGCCTGCCCTGAATGCCCTCTTGGCATTAGGTCACAGCTGAAAGAAACAGAAAATAAAAAGAAACAGACATTTCACAGGCAGGTTTATAGTTTGTCTGATCCTTCTGGCCACATTTACCTGTCTTATACATCATACGACTGACTTAGCAGAACAGGACAGCTGACGCCTGTCTCATGCTGCCTGTCAAGTACAGACATCACAAACAGTCACACAAGCCCAACTGCACAGAACTGCTCAAAATCTGTCAGTGAAAGCAGATCTAGAGAAAATACAGACTACAGGGGAAGGAAGGTTCATTGTTTTGAATGAACAAATGCCAGAGGCGGACAGTAACTAAGTACATTTACTTGAGTATTGTACTTAAGTACACTTTTTGAGTATCTGTACTTTACTTAATGGAGTTGAGTACTTTGTCCGCCTCTGACAAATGCACACTGAGAAATAAGTTGCATTTTCATCATACCTGGTCTTCCTCTGCTTTCCGTCTTTTAAGTTTCCCAATGCGTGCTGTAAAATAAAACAAACAATGAAAAAAAAACCTCAACAAAACAGCAGATTTTTTACTGATGCTTGACACTTTTCATATTATGTTATCTAAAAATATGAAGCATAAATACATTTTTTGATTTGATTTTTCTCCAGTAGCAGTTTTATGATGGAAATATATACGATCTCAAGCTGACATAAACTGATAAGACAGAAAGGCCTCTATGGCCTACAAAAGATAAATAAATGGGAAGGGAATTGGACTGATCTGTTTATCTGATTATAAAATAAAGACAAATAAAAGATTTCCAGAATTCTCTGCATCTTCTTCTCTCAAACACACACACACACACACACACAGAAGTAGTAAAATTCAGCATTGTGGAACGGTATCCACCACTCCATTAAAATCTCTGTGTTTTGCTGAGCTGCTAATGATGTTAAGGGACATTAATCTTTAGGAGCCTCAGCTCATAATATAGTGAAAGAAGACAGTATAAACAGAGCTGAGGCTGTTACAATCACAATGAAGTTGAGCATAACAGAGAGGGGATCATTAATTAGAGAGAGAACCTGATCAATTAGCTGTGACCAATCGTCCAGTGCACCTTTTTTAGATGTTAATGAAATAACATAAAAATTAACAGTCCTGATAAATGATCAAAAATTCAACATGATAGAGTATCAATATTTCACAGTACAGAGCTTCAATACTCTGTGTATAACTGTGTCAAGGGCGTAATATTACATTAAATACTATATAAATTTTCATCATCTCATTCTACATCTGTAGAAGATGATTCTAAAGTCATTTTCTCCTTTAAGATTAATTTAAATCAGTGCTGGTTGGCATTCTAGATAAAGCTTCTTTATATACCTATAATTTTACTAAACACAAAACTTGATGTAAATAAAATTATATAGAGTTGGTAGTGAATCCGCTGTCATGTGCCGTGTGTGGAGAACAGCTTACCAGACAGTGGGCAAGAAGATACATGTGGGAATCCACAGTCAGGCCAAACATGAACAGATTTCACTTTCTGTTTGGCGTAGCACCTGCACCAGCAGAGCTCCTTAACTGTTAACATATAAAAAGGTTAAAGGTCAATAATCCGCTCTGCTCGTGAGGGTGCTAGGTCAAAGGTCAGGGGTGGTGCTTTAATTGTGAATGTTTAACTGTGTTAGAAGTGTGATTCAAAGTGTACCAGTGCTGTCTGAGGACAATTTGTAATAATTACTGTATGTCATTTTGGTAACACTTTATTTTAGGGTCTCTTAACTAGTTGCTTATTAGCATGCATATTACTAGAATATTAGCCATTTATTAGTACTAATTAAGCACATATTAATGCTTTATTCTACATGACCTTATTCTACATCCCTAATCCTACCCAATTCCTAAACTTAACAACTACCTTACTACCTATTAATAAGCAGCAAATTAGGAATTTATTGAGGGAAAAGTCGTAGTTAATAGTGAATAAGTGTTTCCTATTCTAAAGTGTTACCGTCATTTTCAAAGAATGTCTTGTTATGGAACTTGTATAAAAAAACTTGTATTAGTATTCATAGAGATACATGAATTTGGTCAGATCCAATGCATGTTTATGACTCTAGAATGACTGAAATGCAAAATAAAAAAGAGAAATACAGTGAGAAGATTTTGAGATACTGAAAGTCATTGACACCTTACCATTGAGTCTTGTTTGCCTGTTTGCTCGTACTCGCAAAAATGTCTAATGAAAAAAGAAAAACAAAAGGGAAGGTTCAAAATCCATAATCTCATACAAAAACATTACACCTAACATTTTATTTTAAAGAATAAGCCTTTAAGCCATCATAAAACATTTGTTCTCAGAATATCCAGTTTCACAAATATGTCATATTGTGGAAGTAAAATGGGTTATAAACAGCAATTCAGGTATAAATCAAATTTTTTATGTTTAGGATTGACCATACCCTGCAAACCTAAAATATAATGACCAATTTATACTATGAAAAATGGCAGCAAAAAAAGTAAGTGTGATATTATGAGGACAGCATTGTTTGTAAAATAATAAGCACAGTGCTCATTCAATAAATGCACAGCTAAACAGATGAGTTTTGAGTCTGGATTTAAATGTGACTAATGTTTTAGCACATCTGATCTCTTCTGGAAGCTGGTTCCAGCTGCAGGCGGCAAAATAGCTAAAAGCGGACTCCCCATGTTTTGTGTGAACCCTTGGAATTTCTAACTGACTCGATCCTAATGATCTGAGTGGTCTGTTAGGTTTATATTTGGTGAGCATATCTGCAATGTATTTAGGTCATTAAGTGATTTATAAAAGAGTAAAAGTACTTTAAAATCAATCCTAAATGTAACTGGAAGCCAGTGTAAGGACCATATGATGCGATTTCAAGTTTTCCTTTCTCTTTTGACTGTTACAAACTGTTCGTGAATAGATAAGATCCCTAAAGTTGCATAGACCAAAGTCTCAAACCCAAAGAGATATTATTTATAAAAGTTAAGACTCATCCACGCCCTCCTAAAACGCCTTGTTTAAACACGCCCCCACATGTCTACGTCACTTTGTGGGAAGATTTGAATAACACCGATTTGTTTACGCAAAGAAAGAAGGATTTGAATAACACCCAAATGTTTACGCAAAGAAAGAAGGCGTAACTTTGTTTCTCGCTGTAGTATTGTTGTTGCCGCCGCCGCCATGTCGTGGAGACGCTGTGTGTTTCGTTGTGAAAGCGAAACTACTTTGTTTGGCCTTCCAAAAGAGGACACAACTAGAAATCAGCGGTTAAGTTGTATTTACAACACTGTTCCAGAACAGTTAAAACCAAATATTCAGATGTGTGCAGCGCATTTTACGGAGGACTGTTTCCTGAACCTGGGAGAGTAGACTACAATGCTGGCTGTTCTGACTCACAGCCTGTAAGTACGTTTTCATATTTAAAGAATTTGCCACTGACTATTCAAACGCGAGTTTTGAGCAGTGTAGAGTAGCGCTTGTTGTTTGTTGTTTCTCCGATCACAAATGCAGACATGGTTTTATGTTTACGTGGCGCGATGTCACGCAACGCGTAAAACGACTGTATAAGTCATTATAATCCGTAATTATGTCCCCACTGGATGCTAAAAATGCCTAATTTATAATGGGTTTTATTGTATTTGTCTCATCGCACCGGGACACGGCATCACAGTATGGTAGGGGCATAACATTTCCGTCACACGCTTGAGGCATTCGGCCAATCACAACGCACTGGATCGCTGGCCAATCAGAGCACACCTCGCTTTTCAGAACGATGAGCTTTGTAAAAATCGACGTGTTTTTTTAAACTTAAACCGCATAAACACATTTCATTATTATCTGACTTAGTGGGAGCATATACAGGCTAAACAAGATCGGTGCAAGAATTGAGCCTAAGTATGACCTGAACCATTTGAGTACCATCCCAGAAAGCTCGACCCAGCTTTCCAGTCTCTCTAGAAGTACGTTATGATCAACAGTGTCAAACGCAGCACTAAGATCTAGTAGTACCAACACTGATATTTTGCTAGAATCAGAATTAAAGCGAATATAATTTATTATCTTAATGAGCGCTGTCTCTGTGCTGTGATGCGGTCGGAAACCAGATTGAAAATTGTCCAGGTATCCATTTGAGTTTAAGTAGTTGTTCAGCTGATTAAAAACTACCTTTTCAATAATCTTGCCTATAAAAGGAAGATTTGATATTGGTCTATAGTTGCTCAATATGGTGTTATCAAGATTGCTCTTTTTCAGAAGGGGCTTAACAACTGCAGTTTTCAGGGAGTTTGGAAAAGTCCCAGAAAGAAGCGAGGCGTTCACCACTTCTAAGAGATCTGCTTCTAAACCGTTAAGCACACTTTTGAAAAAAGATGTGGGAAGTGTGTCAAGATAGCAGGTTGACGATTTAAGGTGCTGTACTATTTCTTCCAAAATTTTGCTATCAGTTGCTTCAAAAATAGACATAGTGACTTATTTTTGAAATTGCGGTCCAATCTGTCTGACCTCTGCATAACTTGAGGATGTGCTAATCGCCTTTCTGATATTATTGATCTTCTCAGAAAAGAAGGAAGCAAACTTATTGCATTTGCTGTTGGAGAGCATTTCACTGGGAATCTGACTTGGGGGGTTTGTCAGTCTCTAAACAGTAGCAAAAAGAGTGCGAGTGTTTTTGTTTAAGTTACTGTTTATAAGGTTTGAGAAGGTCTGTCTATCTGTGGCTAGTTCCAACATTGAAAGCATGAAGGCTATCTTTATAGATGCTATAGTGAATTTCAAGTTTCTTAAGAAGAATGAAAATATAATGTAACATTTTTAGAACATTAATATTATTTTAAATTCAATTAAAGTCCAGTAGATGGCAGCACTACACTGAGGTCTGTCTCAAACTTTTGATTGACATGTAGTCCAGGAATGGGAAAAGTCCACACTTTAATTAGTTTGATTCTACCTTTAACTGATTAAAGTTCAATATGCTCTTCAAAAGAAGTGCAAGCTAATGAAGTTAGATGTATATAACGTGCATTTCGTGCTCACCTGGTACCTGTCGGAGTGCACAGCCTCATCAGCGGGACGTGGAGAGGAGGCAGAGGAGGAACCCTCTCTCTTTATGTGCATAGAGAACAGAGACTGAGAGAGGTAGAGCTGTTATTATTGCCTGTAGACATAAATAAATTGTACAAAACAAGTGTTGTGAAGTACATTGGAGAGTCCGTACCTTAGGCGGCCCAGCAGCGAGACACTCCTTTTGAGCAGGACCCTGACTGTAAACAGGAGAGAGTGTTATTAACACATATTTCATCACCACAATCCCATTACCAACAAAACTCAGTCTTGTTTTAAACACAAAGCTTGAATCAGAATATGCAAACATGCTCGGAAACGAGGGATCAGGTTGCATATTGTTCTCAAACGACATTTCCTTCACAGTCAAATAAAAATCATGTATAAAACCTGTCTCCACTAAGGTCCTGTACAGCAGGAAGGCTCTAACACACCCTGGGGCCGAGTTCAATTTGACACAATTACTGTCCACAGCTCTGTCACTAAGCAGATTATGGCTATAATTTCTTTATTGGAGAAATCTTTCATGTGTTCAGAGTGGCTAATGTGCCGCCCTGCCTCGTCTGATGCTGATAGCAAACGTTGAGGAAACGCGTTATTAGCTTGCTATGATTTTCGCAGGGACTGCCTTGAGCTTGACTGGCTGTGAAATGTCAGGAACAATGTAACAGCTTGTAATTTGTGATGTTGCAATGATGGAGGAGACAGGGAGAAGGGTGGAAGCATGGTGCACATGCCCGGAGGCTGTAGATAAATATGCCATCAAGACCTGGAAGCATTTAATGTGCCTTTGGAAAGGACAGGCTACAGGGAGGAGGTGTCAAGGAGTTTGTGTGCATCTATATGTGTGTGTACATATTCATTGGCTCAATCTGCTTTAATTCTGCCCTTCCTCCATCTCTCCTGCTCTTGTCTCCAGTTTTAATCGCTTTACTATGGGCAGCGATGCATTTTCATGAGCCTGGATGAGATTTGAGTAAGAGTGACAGAAGAGCATGCTGACTGTCAGCGGCACTTTACTGTCTATGTGCTCCGGCCGACACAAAGAGACTGAGGCAGTTAAAAAAAAACAAATCAACCCTTGACTGATCAGCTGATGATCTCAGATTGAGCTGGATGGATGGAAAAACAAAAGAAGACATGAGCGAAGCAGAGGGAGGTTGATAGATTATTGATTGTCTCAGTCATTATATGGATTGTATCATGTTCATTACAGAGGAACATGACAGGTTTCATTTTTGTCGTCTCCATGAGAATTGGAGGTGAAGAATGAGGTGGAAAAGAGTGTGATAGCAGATAGCATTGGGATTTATTTATTTATTTAAATGTTAAATAAAACTAGTATTAATAAAATAAAAATTATAAATAATAAAATAAATTATTGCATTTATATTACGCTCCAGCATCCCCGCAACCAAGCCGTTTGAAGAATTAATGGTTGGGAGGATTTATTTCTATATGGTAAGCATAAGTAACTAAGCAAGTAAATACATTTTTTTTTAAGTTATTTATTTATATATATATATTTTTTTATTAGGATTTTAGATTATGATGAAAATTTGGACAACATTTGGATATTATATTATTTTTATAGTTATTTTTTCTTAATTTTCTTTTAGATTTTTCAATTTAAATAATTAAATATTAGATATTAATATATTAATGTTAAATTAAAATTATTAATTTCTTTCTAACTGGTTTACAAAAACAAAAAACAAAAAAACAGACAAATAAAGTTATTGTTTGAATTTTCTTAGGCATTGTTTTATTATAACAACAAAATGGATTCAAAAATTGGGTCAGCATTGGGATACTCTCGATTTAAGTATTCGATTTAAATAAAGAAATGCTAAATATATTAATAAAGAATGTTAAATATAAAATAAAATGCATTCATTTATACATGGATATATATGTGCAACGATTAATCGCGTTAATTAAAAATTAATCACATGTTTTTTCTGCGATTAATCGCATTGATATGCACAAAATTCAATAATGAATTAAAAAGTAGTGTATTGTGCACTTTTTCATTTAAAAGTACTGCTATATATGAACAAAAGTGCAATAACATTTGGTTTGCAAACACTTTAACCCTTGTGTTGTGTTCAGAACCCTATCACACTTACGAGGTTACAGAGCAAAAAGGGTACTCCCTCAAAAAATTGCTTATAAATCACTCATTATGCTATATTATCACCAAATATTGGATTCAATCTTTTTGTCAACTTCTTTTCTTTCATTTAGCACTGGTTTTGTATTTATATTTGCTTCTGATTAATCGTAGGCCTCATTTATCTGAGAGAAGGCACCTCATTTTTTGAGTGAAAAAAGCATTATTTATGAATAATTTTCACAATATTAAATAAAAACTGATGAAAATTTGTGTGTTAGCATTGTGAACATTGTGAAAATTATCCATAAATAATGCTTTTTTCACTCAAAAAATGAGGTGCCTACTCTCAGATAAATGAGGCCAACGATTAATCAGAAGCAAATATAAATACAAAACCAGTCTTAAATGAAAGATAAGAAGTTGACAAAAAGATTGAATCCAATCTTTGTTGATAATATAGCATAATGAGTGATTTATAAGCATTTGTTTGAGGCCGGGTCCTTTTTGCTCTGTAACATCACGGGTGTAACAAGGTGAAAAATCTCCCCCAGAAAAGTATGAAAATGATCAAAAATTTTTTTAGAAGTAGTTATACCCTTTGTGAACAAAGTCACAAAATTTCAGTCCAATGCGATAACATTAACTAGTATTTTCGGGGAAAAAAAAATGTTTTCGGAGCAAAAAGGACCCGAACACCACATAAGGTGCTTTTTTACCGCAGTATTCCTTTTACATAGTAGCAGTTAAAATAATTATTGTAAATCTCAACTTAAACATTAATGTGATCAAATTAAATATAAAAACAAAGGTATTTGCCACTGCCAGGGCATAAACGTTTTTATAAAAAATATTTGATAGTTTGTTATAGAAAAATAAGTTATGCTCAGAGTCCAGAGCCTCGATCATAACATTATAACAGGCACCTTCCGAGTAAAGACCTGCACTATGGCGGGACCCAACGCAACAGAGTGCGGCGCGGGACAACACTTGATGGGCGAGTGCGGGTGCGGGCGGGTAGAGACTCGTGTGTGCGGGATGCGGGAGAATAAGGGCGTACTCACACTAGGCAATCTTAACCGAGCCCGAGCGCATTTGACCCCTAAAGCCAGGTTCGTTTTTTACTAGTGTGATCGCTCCGGTTCGTTAAGCTGTCCCTGGTTCGGTTGGAAGAGGTGGGCCAGAGCGCGGTTCAGTTGGGCTCGGGCGCGGTACGCATGTAGTGTGAGCTCTAACCGCACCCGAGCGCTGAACTTTTGATACGTGCAGCATGATTGCACTAACATTTCTGAGTGGCAAAAGTGATAGATCTGTAAAGCAATATATTGTGAGAGAGCCGTGTGTTACCGCGTCCCAAACGACTCAAAATAATAACAAATGATGCACTCCACTGTGCTGATCAAGTGCGCTTATCTGCTGTCTACATATATCAAAAGACTGTTGTCAAGAGTGTGTTGAGGATGAACTGGAGGATGTACCTATTGTGTAGCTGCATTAGACGCTCCATCTCCTGCTCCATGTGTTCTTGCAACTCTCCTGGCCGCAGCACAGCATGACAGATCGGACAGATGGGCGTCTGTGTGTCATACAGGGCCTTCACTTTACCTGGAGAGACAGGTGAGAGAGGGGCACACAAAAGAGACATGCTTTATTATTATAAACCTACAATGAGTATTAAAGAGAATTCGGTTACACTTTACTTGAAGGGGTGTGCATAAGACTGACATGACACCTTCCTAATCATAACATGACACCTACATAATCATGACATGACACATGTCATGAATATGAAGGTTTTTTATGCATGTTTATGACAACTGTCATTAAGTGTCATTCGCTCAGTTATGTAATTTTTAATGCAAAGATGACATTGTTTGAGATGTCTTTGTTATGGGCTATGGTTAGGGGTAAGGGTAGGGGTAGGGTTAGGTTAGGTCAAATAATGTCATATTTGCATTAAAAATGACATAACTGAGCGAATGACACTTAATGACAGTGTTCATAAACATGCATAAAACCTCCTTCATATTCATGACATGTGTCATGTCATGATTATGAAGGTGTCATGTCAGTCTTATGCACACCCCTTCAAGTAAAGTGTTACCGAGAATTCTATACAATGATAAAAATCATCTAGTCCAGGCAGATGTGTCACTTAAAAGAAGCTCATTAACATGACAGCAGAGACATCAACTAGCAATACCTGTCTCGAAGTGAGGCCATCACAGACTACCATGTGGCCAAATGAAAGCAAATAGATGTGAATAAAACATGGATCTGCATATAAACGTCACCTGGAGCCATGCCCTTGAAAGTCGGCCCCCCTGTGAGTCCCCTCTCTTTTAAATTTCATCTACGGTGCAGCTCAAATAAATTCACTGACAAGTACTAACTGCTTGCATCTCTGCCTAAAGGCAACCAGCATCAGTAAACAATGAAATCCCATGGCTGAAATTGAATTTATAACCACATTACCTGCACAGATAACATCGGCAAATAACAAGATGATAAGAGGAATTTGATTTGATTCTGGGACAAGCACGTCTTTTCTCCCTCCTCCTGCTGGAGGGACTTAGAAATTTGAGAGAAATTTCTAAAATGATAATGTTATACCTTAACATGGATACACTGCCTTAATTAATATACATGGAAAAACCTAAACCTAAACCAATGTGTAGCTGCTTAAATCAAGGGGGGGAAAAGTTCCATTAATTCTGTAGTTCTGTTATTTTATGTTGCATCATAAATATTTAGCCTATATTGCAAAAAATTTGATCGTTTTTTCCCCCATATAATTAATTATATTTACACTACCATTTATATTGTGAAATATAATTACAATTTAAAATAGCTTTGATAATTTAAAATACTTAAAATTAAATGTATTCTTGTGATGGCAAAGCTGAATTTTCTTCAGTCACATTTCTTATTATTTTCAATGTTGAAAAGGGTCACACTCCTTAATATATGTGGAAAGCATGATACAAAATTCATAAGAACAGCATTAATTTACAATCTAAATAAAAAATGAATGGGGCATTTATATAGCACTTTATTGTGTATTGCTGTACACCCAAAGCGCTTTACAATCATGTGTGGGGGATGGAGGGGTCTCTTCTAAAAAATTACTTATCCCAAACTTTTGAATGACTGTGTACATTTAAAAAAAAAATGTAAGTGTTAACATACTCCTACCAAAAAGAAAAAAAAGTCATGAAAATTAACAGAAAATTACTTTAAAAGCAAATAATAAACATTTTAATTTAGTATGTCACAAGAAAGCAGGAAGTCATCATCTTTAGATAGTCCCATTGCATTTTTTCTCCAAGTTATAGGATGACTGCACATGCCAACATCCATATGACAACTGCCACTGTCATGATGGGAGACGAATTCTGAGACGGCCATGAACTGACCTTTCCAAAATGCCACATTTCATCCTGGCTTTCTGTCACATTACGACAATATGTCACAAGCCCGAAAAAGACAATACTAGAGGCTTGTATTTCACAGAGCCACATGCAAAGGGGTAAACAGTCATATTACTGGAGGCCAGATGAACGTGGCTCTCTTGGTAATTGATTGACGTGAACTGTATTGGTTGCCATAGCTTTTTCAAAATGTCAGAATTCAAAATTCAGACAGCCAACGAGGTTTGAGATCACATATCAGTTTCTTATGTTCAGTAATCCATGAGGAACATTTTAAATTGGGAAACTACTTTGAATAGAATAGAATAGAATAGAATAGAATAGAATAGATGTGACATTTGAAGTCAAGTATAAAGGGAGGTCCCGTAACGATTTCTGCCATGATTTTGCCTTTCAATAACTCCATAATGGGCGCAACCTTTCAGTAATCCGAGGGCATGCGAGAGGCGGGCGACTGGCAGGGGGCTTGTTCCCTGGCAGATTTTCTGAGGAGAGATGCAGTTATAAAACAGAATTGGCCCACTCCACACCTGCCATGAAGCCCTGTCAAGTAGCCTGAACCCGTCTGGTTCGTGTTTAAGACATCAAATGTTTCATTTTATACAGGGGATTTCATCGTTCCTTCAATATGCTTTCTGAAGTGCAGGAGTATGCGAGCTCCAGTGAGTGTTTTTATTGAGGAAAATAATGGGCCATTGAAAAAGGCTATTTAATAGGCAACATAATAGGCAATGTAGCAACACATCTGCTGTGGAAAGTCATTTCCTTCATTTTCAAAGGTATTTTCTTGATTCAGACCTTCTTTCATTAATCGGCTTAGAAACAGCTTAATCACTCTGGCACTGGACCAGGTACATGTGGAAAAAGGTCCACGTTTGCTGTTATTGAGGGTAATCAATGTCTGAAATTGGAGGCAGAGTGGAAATATTACCACGATAAATCCTAGAGCTCGGCTACAATTGCGAGAAAGAGATGTCGCACACTTGCATGTTCAATATTATAAAGCGATCTATTAGATTAAAGCGAAAATGGCTTCCATTAACATCCTTACTGTCAAGTCAATGAGCTCATTCTGTTCTGTTCCTGCCCCCACATACTTTTACTGGACAATCAGTGTCTCGTTAATGAATATTTACTGAAAATTCAAATAAAAACTCCTTTAAAACAACTCCTGCCAAAAAAATAAAAAATGTAAATGATGGTACACAAATGTCAAAGAAAAACTAACACGACTATGCAACAACAACAGAAAGGCAGCTAGGACACAAGAACTTGGAAATATTTGATTTTGATATAAATGTCTTCTCCAGCTTATTACTAACAATATATATTATTTTCGTAAAACAAACAACAAGGCACACAAAAAGCATGAAACTATAGGATGGGCTTGTAGGTTATGGTCTCAGATACAGAGGAGAGTGATCAGTGTCTTGGAAATCCCTCCATCATAAATGTCCCCATAAAGATGAGGGATAGACATCTATACAGCTGCCCGATAAAGCTGTGGCACTCATCACTCCAGAGAGCTGATTGCTGCCTTTAACTGTGTGCTGTGTCAAAGAGTTCAGCCCTGGAGAAACATTCAAGACCAGGTTCAGCTCTACAGGCAGACAAGTGAGTGACAACAAATACAAATGATTAACTGAGCTTAGACTCACGTGAATATCTTATAAAATATCTTATGAAATTAAAGTCTTCTCTATTCTTGCATATTGGGAGGCACATCCAAGTAATTTTTTGTTGTTGTTTTTTTTGTAAAAGAAAAAATATAGGGTGGGTTCTAAGTTATTGACTGGATGAATGAGAGTTTGTGCAAAGCAATTAACTGGACAAGTCAGGCATAGTTTGTAGTCTCACCCGAAGATTGAGTTATGCCATTTTGAGGTTAAATTCAAACAATCAATCAATAAATAAATAAATACATAAACACTTCAAATAAATAAATTAAACATGTGCATGGATCAGTATTATTTTAGTATCAAGATACTATTATAGTTTTCACTAATGTTTGAATTAGTTTCTATTTTATATTTCCTGTTTTCATGATGTTATACTGTATTTCATGTTTTTGCAATTTTAGTCTTTTGTCATTTTTATTATTTTTTTATGTCTACATGGTTTTTATACATTTTTATTTCAGTTGTAGTTAAACTTAAAAAAAGAAAAAAAATGTTGCCTTGGCAATTACATAAAATTAATACGGTTTTTATTTTATTTTATTTTATTTTAAGTAATGAAAATATTTTTTTTATCGTTTTAGTCTTAGTGAAATATAATAACCGTGGCACAGATTAATCATAAAAAAAAAAAAAAGAAAAGAAATAGGATGAATTTCCATTTCATGCACACAAAAAACACCAAAATTATAGATGCATGATCATTGCAATACATTTCCTGACCCTGTGTATCGCAGCCAATATGTTATGTAATCCTAAAATAACTCAACACAACTAGACTTGATCGTGTGACCACCATACATGCATTATCCTTTTGAGCAGTCTTTTAACAAACCTCTGTAACCACAGCTCTCCAGCTCATCTACAGAAAATCAATACAATGTGTCCAGATCGTCAAGAAAAGCAGATATTTAGGCATGCAATCCTTTAAGATACTCAAGAGAGCTGACTATGGACAACCAGTGCTGTGCTAAATCTCAAAATATGTGCATTAAGGCAGTTTTTTTTTTAAGGACATTGTTAAAAAAAAACTATCTCCTTTTTATTTTATTTGAAAAAGAGTGTTTACTTGTAAATAAACACAATATATCTTTATACCTGCTAATATCCACAGCATACAGCAATATGCTGCAGATTTGGGCTGGTTGTTAGCAAACAACTGGGTTACAGTGTGTCTCTTCAAACGGTTATTCTGATAGTAATTGATATTGAGGGTGGGAATTGTTCTCTAGATCTTCTCAACAGGCTTAATTAATGAGCATTCAGGGAATCTTAAATAACAGAGACAGCCAGATCAATAGTAGTGATGAGCAAGAGAGCACTATGTGAAAGAGAGTGTTCAAAAGAAAGCGAGAAAAACACAACAAGAAAATAACATTGGGGGAAAATGAAAAAATATTGTGTAAGGTTAAACCTTTGGAGGAACAATTACACAATACACATAGCAACAATATGATGCAGTCAGCATGATATTCTAATGACACTCATTAACCCTCATAGACCATCATTCCCCTCTCAGATAAACTCCCATTATTTGATGGGTGGGTGCTGCTTTTTTATGGTCTCCCCAAGAACTCATCAGCAGGAGTTACAGGCTGTGATGTGAAGGCAGACACTTAAAATAAACCAAGTCTGAGAAACTGGCCAAGATGAAGTCGCACAACTGCAAACCAGAGGACAGGAGAGACAGTCCTGTCTAAAGTCCACACAGACAGAGTTAAGGCATTAGGTATTTTGAACTAACAATTCATTAATGTATCATGATTATGAACAAAAATGAATTAACAATAAACAATCGCATACTTATAAATTAACATTTACCTAGATCAATAAAATGCTTTTAAAAGGAAATGCTTTTATAACATGCTTTTATAAGCAAAAAAATACTGTCTCAATATTTCAAAATTTCATGTTTAATTCAATGTTATGCTGTTCCTTTGTAATTATGTGTGAAATTTTACTAGCAATTTC
>NW_015549584.1:1927068-1930522 GCF_001515605.1 Sinocyclocheilus anshuiensis
TATACACACACACCATATTAATAAATTCGTTGATTCAAGATTGATTGAAGTTGATTCAAAAGTCACTGCAAAAAAAAAAACGTACACTCAATCTAAATGCTTCCGAATGTATGTGTGTGTGTGTGCGTGTATGTTTGTGTGGGGCCAAACTCCAACTCTCCACCTGAGACAGCTCTGTCTGCACAGAGTGTAATGGGCCAGTCGGGAGTCAATGAATTGACAGCTAACGCCTCATAAACCTTGAGCTTGAGGGGCTGAACTGCACTAAGCCTCACTGTAAAACACATACGCACACAAACAATTAGAAATGCACACACAACCAAATACACAAACAAATATTCTTAAATCCATGAATTAATACATAAACACAGGACTTCAATATCCATTTTTAAGCATTTTTGAGTGTTGCTGTACACGGGTTGGTCACCAATCTCATATCTACAGTGCTAAGCTATGTTCTTGTTATTAAAAATACAGAATAACCATATAATTGTCATTATTTTGCCTCAATATAAGTAGCACCCACCCACATTCAATATATTCTTATGGAGCAGGTGTGAGCAGCTCAGACTAATGAGGCCGATAGACCATAATAATCCATTTCAATCTAATGCAACCAACTCCCACATATGTGCAGATAAGATCAGATAGCCTTGTACTCGCTGTGTCAAATACAGATACCCTGACAAGGTAAAGAAAGCCTGGGATGCTTTGAAGATGAACTTGTTTTGGAATAATAAAGATTTTGTGACAGCTTTTGGAGGATGTGATCAGAGGATCCTCAAAGAAGGTAACAGGGCTTTCACAAAAGTCGGAAGCACTCTGAAAATTAATAATAACCCAATGATGAAAGAGCAAAATTGATTACCCTGATTATGCACACCTGCAAGTTTTCTGCACAGTGGAACTTAAAAAAAAAAACACCATTAGTGGGTTTAGAAATTGATTAAATGGATATTTCACTGAAAAAAATGAAAATTTTGTCATCATTTACCCTCATGTCATTACACACCTGTATGAATTACTTTCTACTGTGGGGGAAAATGGAGATGTTTTGAATAACGTTCACACTGCTCTTTTCTATGTAATGAAAAGTGGACAGTGACCAGGGGCTTTCAAGCTCCAAATACCATCAAGAAAATATTTAATCACTATATTCAAAGTCTTCTGAAGTCATGTGTTTTCTTGTTTTCTTGCCCTGAAAAAAATACACCATTCATTTTTTATTGCATGGAAAAAAGCAGCTTGAATGAAAAGGCAAAAGGCTTGAGTAAATAATGACGGAATTTTCATTTTTGCTTGAACTATCCCTTTAATGATTTCCTGTATCATTCTTTGAACAGTTCAATTGGATGAAATCTTTGGATCGACACAGCCATGCTGACACACATTCACACAGGGACAAGTGTATTTATCTGGCTGGCCTGTGGATGGTGGCACAGTGGTTGATTTTCTCATTTTATTGGCCACCGGGGTAGAACAGGCCTGTGCTTGTTCAGAGCCAGCCAGCGAGACACAGTCAGCCTAAGCACACAACTGCCTCACTGGAGTCTCTACCAGTGCCAAACACACACAGAGAGAGAGAGCATCTAACATTGGACAAGATGGTTATATGGTTGCGCTCCACAGAGGAAATAGCTGATAAAATTATTCAAAAATAATTGGGTGAATGTTTCATAGTTTACAGACACTGAGATATGTAATACAGGGCACTGGTATAGTCCTTGGTCATGCAACATTATCTGAGGGTCTTAAAATCCTTGGAACAATAAGTAAACTGCCAAAAATTAAAAAATGAATTGCGAGGATGTTACCGAGGATCATATAATAATAGGAGAAATCACTGTATTCACAGGTTGCAAAAATTAGAAGGATCTTTTTGAATAGGGCAAAAAATTTGATAGCATACATGTGTTAAAGAAGCAAAGCAGCCTTGGTTGTAAAGGGACAGGTCACTCAAAAATACTTCTAAAGACAAAAGATGACATTTTGAAAAATGTTGGTATTGGTAACCAAACAGTTTTAGTTGATTTCCATTGTACGGAGGAAAAAAACACATTCCTCAAAATATCTTCTTTTATGTTCCACAGAAGAAATAAAGTCATACAGGTTTGGAACAACATGAAGGGTGAGAAAATAATGACAGAATTTTCATTTTTGGGTGAACTATCCCTTTAACTCCATTTCGACTGTAATGTTGAAATTCCCAGAACCTCACATTGGATAATTTCCATACAATGTACCTTTTTTTTTCATGACGTAGGAAAAAACACAAACACTTTGTTATTAATGACAGTCCTCTGACCTTCGTTTAATAGCAATTCTTGGTTTCCACCTGCTGTGGGAGCTGTGGGAGGACTGGGCCACCCAGTCTGAAGAGAGTTTAACACAGACGAACTCCTGCGGCACAGAAAAACATGACTTCATCTTGAACGTCTAGAAGCCCATTTTGCGCTGAAACAGCATCTGTGTTTTGGACCGCATTCGTCCATGCATGCTTGGGAATTCAATTCTTAACTCAAACAGACAGTTTACGCAAGACATTATATGTCAGCGTGGCTTTGGCAGGTTTTTAATCCTAGAGGCACATTAACTGACAAATGCAATTATATACATTACATGCATTGTTGTGGTTGCAACAACATGCAACAAACCCATCTATTCCTCTTCCACAAGCTCCGATCAGACTGCATGAATTAATATGCAACTTCTGAGTTAGTTGCATCCAATTGCATCATGAGCAGAGCTATATATATCCAGAATAACCTGCTAAGTGTAATACACTTTATTCTGATTGGTAAAAGTCAGGCTATGCGATAGTACTTTGCTAAATAAAAAGGTTAACAAACTTTTTTCATAGCAAGAATTTGACCTTACTGATACATGTTTGCGGTTTGTATAAGAAGCCAGTTCAAATCTTCCTCTCACCATTTTAACCCAAACAAAAGCAACACACCATCACCCTATAACACTTCACTCTAAGAAAGGCCACAGAGCAAGTCATAATTCAAGCAACTAATGGGAACACGGCCACCAGGCAACCAGTTCAGCACAACATCCAAACATCCTTTACCCCAACCCACTAACATGCCCTGAGCTTGTTGCTCCACTAACGCTGCATTGTTCAGCTCATTAAGTAGCTAAAGGCTAATTAGACAGCTAACGAGTGGAGGGTAGTAATGCGGAGCAAGGAGGGAGGGTGACAGAATCAGGGTTTTCTGCCACACTGCATTGTCTTGGAGGCAGTAAAACCATGACGAGACTGACAAGTCACTGATGCTGTCACAACACGGTGTGTGGAGGCAGGCAGGACGACGAGGACGACAAGCCCTTCCTGGGCTGAACGAAAAATCAGGAGCCCTTCCTGGGCTGAACTGGGGATCAAGAGCCCTTCCTGGGCTAAACGAGGAATCAGGAGCCCTCCCTGGGCTTAACTGGGGATCAGGAGCCCTTC
>NW_015549584.1:1931791-1942542 GCF_001515605.1 Sinocyclocheilus anshuiensis
GCGGAGCAGGTGGAGGAGGAGACCGAGGCGTAGACGGAGAGCCAACGAGCCAGGGGGATGCCGAGGATCCGGGGGGCCAGGGTGGAGCCGAGGGCTCTGGCGACCAAGGCAGAGATCCAGAGATCCGCGGCGGAGCCGGAGCGACTGAGGTCCAAGGTGGAGCTGGAGGGAGGAAGGAGCCCAACGGAGCCGGTGGGACAGAGCGACGAGGTGCAGCCACGTCAGCGAGGTGCAGTGGAGTCCAGAGGCGATGGCGGGTCGACGCCCGACCAAGGCGGAGCCGGAGGGATGAGGGAGCCCGGTGGAGCTGATGGATCGATGGGTGACGGCGGAGGCGAGGGAGCTAGGAACCGAGGTTGAGCCACTGGGTCTACGGACCGAGGCGGCGTCCGGGCCTCGGATTCTGGAGGCGGAGGTGAGGGAGACTCAGACCACGGCGACGCTGGAAGATGGCAGTGCGGGCACACACCGCAATGATGGTGGGCTGAGGGCGAGCAGAGGGGCTGCCAGATGACAGCGGTGGAGGAGGCTGGAGTGGGTGGGAGGGCAGGCATTTTCGAGGAGCGGACACTGGAGCGAGCTCTTGGGCTGGAGCCCTTCCTGGGCGGAACTGGGGATCAGGAGCCTTTCCTGGGCTTAATGACCACAGGGGCGTTACATTACTCCCCCCTCCCGGAAGGTGCATCCTCGCACTGTAGAAACAGAGGGCGGGGCGGAGGGGGACTAGAAGGAGGACAAAGCAGTGGATGTGAGATGGTGACAGGGGAAGGCAAAGGGCTGGCAGGCAGACCCAACAGGTGGAGGTTCCGGCGGAGGATGGACTTCCAGGAGGAGGACGGCTAACAGAGTCCAGGGAGGTGACGATGGAGGGAGGAGCCAGGGAGAAGACAGGAAGGGAGCAGGAGGAGCCAGACGGGACCCAGAGCCCAGCCAGATTGGCGGCCCACGGTGGCTGAGCGCAGGGTCGAACATTATAACAACAAAAGAAAAACTGGCAAAAAGGAAAACAAAAGCGGGGAAAACGCCGCGCACTTTCACTTTTTTGATCCGGTCTTCTGTCACGCTACGGTGAGATAAACGCACGAAGAAGATGAATGCAAATAGTCTTTAATAATCCACAAGAGGGTAGATACAGGACGGACAGGCAGCATGCACCAGACGACAGCGGTGGAGGAGGCTGGAGCGGGTGGGAGCGCGGGCATTTTCGAGGCGCGGCCACTGGAGGGCGCTTTCTAGGAGCAGGCACTGGAGGGCGCTTTGAGCTGGATTCGGGGGCTGGAGCCCTTCCTGGGCGGAACCGGGGATCAGGAGCCCTTCCTGGGCTGACCGAAAAATCAGGAGCCCTTCCTGGGCTGAACTGGGCCAGGGACAGAAAGTCGTTCGTGTGGTCCTCAAGAGAGCGTTCCCCCTGCTCCAGCAGGAGGATTTGGAAGGCGGGGTAATCCATAACAAAAAAATATATTATGCTATACTTTATTATATATATAAATATATTATGCTATACCGCTATACTTTACTTAGGGGTCGGTTATTCTGTCACAACCACAATAAACAGTCCACAGGGGCGTTACAGATGCAGCAAAGGAGAAAAAATATATTAAGTACTTTTTAAAGTATGATTACAGTACATGTATGTTTGCCATGTCTGTATTTAAAACATTAGAGGCATACATTCTATTCATATCTAGATATTACATATTTATCTTGTTATAGAAAGCCTATGTATTATAAAATATTACTAGATTTATTTTTATATACAATTATTAAACATAAAATTTTTTAACTTTATCTAACAATTAAAACAATAAATCTGCAATATAATTTGTAAAAAAATATATATATATCAAACGAATAATTTTTTGCTGTGTTCCATATTTAGCTTGTTACTGCATAATTTTCTACAGCATTAAAAGTAAAAAAAAAAAAAAGTTCAGTTTTCTCAGATTTTACCATTATTGTACTAAATTCATCAAGCTGAAGTTCAAACAAATACATAAAAATGTATAAAAACTAGCAATATATAAAGTAATATATATACATATACACACACACACACACACACACACAGCCTATGTGGTATTTTTCTATTTTATTCTAATTTTACATATTTTGTCTATTTAATTTGATGCTTATTTAATGTTCATTGTTTAATGTAAGCAATATAATATATAATATACAAACCTAATGTAAAATGAATAAAAGAGTAAAACAGCTCATATAATATTTAGATTCACAATCAAATTTTTCTTGAGGTTAAGTGATTTTGCTGAAAAATGAAAATAAAAATCATGCTCTATTGTGTACCTTATTCTTTGAAAGTGCTTTTATTATACTGTACTTTTAATCTAAGGTAATGTATTTGTCCCATTTTACAATGTGTCCCGTCTGTCTACCTTTTTAAATTGTAGTCAATGGGTGACATTATTTCAGGTCATGGCCAGACAGCGTCTCTGCCTTGTTCACCTAGCCAAGGATAACCAAACATACAGAGCCTTCACACAGCCCTGAGTAAACACAATAGCCGACGCTCCTCATCTGCCCAGCCTGCCAAAGTCATTCTCTGGGTGTGGATGTGTGTGTGCTCACCTCATCCTTCCCCCATCAATAGCCCAGCAATCCCACGAGCCAATACTCCGTGTCTACACAGAGGAACAAAGGCCACTGCCAGCTGAGCTGATATAGATCCACAGGTCTCTGTTCTTGTTCAATCAGGTCATGAAACAAATCAGCAGTAAGGGCACTTTGAACTAAAAGTTCAATCTCCCATATCATCTGCTCAGGACGCAGCTATCGAATGCCCGCTTAGCATCCGCTAATGAGGCTAAATTCTCCTCCTTTTGGACAAGGTCTTGCCCGAATTCCTACAAAGCATAAGACTTTCAAATTAATTTCAGATGAAGAGTAATTAACACAAAACACGTTTAAACAAGAAAAGTTCACCACAGATATGCTCTGGAGAATGTGATGGCCTTTTGATTGCGCTAACTCGTGGGAATTGTTGAGTCATAATGAGACTGAACCTTTTAATGCCACAGTGCTTGTGTGGTCCCATGGGCTAATTAGGCCAATTAGCATACTAATTGCCACATGCAAATCAGGAGCATCTCAAGCAACAGAAGCTGAAGAACACTGAAGCTTATGGACAGCAGCCATCTTTCAGGCTAATTCCCTGTCCACTCTGTGACACAGACCCTCGTTAGTACCGCAGTAAAAAAACATGAGAGGCACATAAAACATTATATACTGCTTGACTGTTGTTTTCTTACCAATTAGCAAAGGACTGATTTATGGTTATGACACAAATTCCCGATAGATTTTAAACTACATTTCCCCAGGCTCTTTCACGCTCCCATGCAAATTACACACATATCCCAAGATGCAGAGGGGTCAACCATGAAATTCTGTAAACTACTGAATCAAGTGTTTAATGTTATGAAGACTTTGAAATCATAGCCAAAGTTTCAGAATGCTGAATTCTGAGAGGCATGCACTGATATAAAAACAAAAATGTAAATAAAAAAAGTTTAAAATGTTACAAGTGAATTTAAGTCATCATATTATCATAAAAAAGGATATTAATTTTGAGCTTTGCTAAAAAATATATTTTACAGTGTTATAAAATTAGTGTTTTTGAGACTAACTTTAAGTGAGCATTTGATGATGGAAAAGGTAATGTTAGGGGAAATCGAAAAGCACAATTAAATATCCAAAAAAAAAAGGTAAAAAAAAAATCTATACAGTAGGAAATTATACTTTAAAATATAGATCATGTGGTAAACAGCAAAATATTAATATAATAAATAATATCATCCTTTAGGTATTTATGTGTTTTAGAAAAAATGCATATAAACAAAACAAATTATAACATTGTTTCATGATTTTAATAGATAAAATTGGGAAGAATGGACAGGCCAAAAACCTTGATGTGTTTAAAATGAGCCACTTTTTATTTTAGGTTACATTTGTTACTAAAATATAGATACTGAAAAATATATATCAGCAGATGGCCAGTGTTGTACCAATAAATCGTCCCTACCTTTTTTGGGGTTCAATTAAAGTAATTGGAAAAATATGACCCATATGAACTATAAACTGCATTTTTCTATTATATGAGAAAAGCTTACAAACCCTCGGTGCTGTTCATTAAAACAGCATTACTTTACTGTGTTTTTCATTTAAAGTTCAGAAGTAAGTGAAACCAATTTACTCCATTACATGCACAAAAAAGTGGCATGTGTCATCTTTTCTCAATATTGTGTA
This sequence comes from Sinocyclocheilus anshuiensis, assembly GCF_001515605.1. Classification (NCBI taxonomy): domain Eukaryota; kingdom Metazoa; phylum Chordata; class Actinopteri; order Cypriniformes; family Cyprinidae; genus Sinocyclocheilus; species Sinocyclocheilus anshuiensis. The sequence continues at coordinate 1,936,052 of NW_015549584.1, forward strand.
GAAAAACCTCTAAAGCGCACGGTTTGTGGTGTGCCAGCTGTGTGTTTAGTGTGACTTGTGTAAAAAGGCTGAATAGCCATTTGGATATTATTACAAACATCAGCCAAGCATCAGTCACTAATGACAGCCCCAGATGTTAGAGGCCCAACAGGTGGACTAAGTTTCAAGGGTCATTCACAGAAACAACACTGTGCCCAAATCGGTGCTCTCTAAAGACCTCTGTACACAGAAACATGTCAGACATTAACAAATCTAAAATCCGACTGCATGTTTCGACTGCTGCTTTAATGCAAAGCTGCACACATGCTCTTAAACTGAATGCAGGACACATTTGCAGAGACGCAGGATGAGACAGAGAAGGAGAGACACTATGCAAGACTAAGACAGGTAGACAGCAGCAGATGTCAAGCCGTCATCTGCCTGTTGTCTTTGCCTCTGTCGGCCCTCTGTAATGACTATTTAAACCCACATTCTGCCCTCTGCATTTGCTTGACTGATTTGTGGCCTCATGGGACTCGAGATGTGCTGTTTTGTACTGAACCAGCAATCGACAGTCTTTGCTGCCCTCCCTCTCCACCTTGGCCTGCCCCACATGCTTCCAGTCTTCTTCCTGCCGCTCTTTGATGTGAGATCAGAGAGGGCTGCTTTGGCACACACAATGCTGGTCAATCAGGTGCGGTGTCAATGTACTTTAGAGCTGTCTATTGCCTTAATAAGTCCAAAATACTCTTTAACAGCATTTAATTAAGATTTTCTCTGGGCTGTTGTTTTAGCACTGTGATGTAGTCATGTCATTGCATTCAAAAACATAGATGGAAATAAAACAAGATATTTTGACTTCCTAAGCCACTTTTTGTAATGTCTGTTTAATGCTTTTGTCCGCTACAATTATATGTTGCATCTTTGAATTACTTCATTTGGTTTTTTTTGAGTAAATAATGACATAGGTAATTATAAAATTTGATTAATTAATATGTGTAATAATTAATTAAAATGCAATCCAAATAAAAATGCAAAAAGAATATGTACTTGATCTGCATAGGATTACTTCAAAAAAGCAGAAAAGCGCAGAAATGTGTTAATAATGGGGAGCGAGAAACTGTTATCGTAGCTCTGACTTAAAGCCCCTATTTTATTTGTCTCACGTTCCCTATAACACATAAAAGCCCTGGGTGGAGTAGTGCTGCTTTAACGAGAGCCCCCTGAGTCTGTGAAGCCCTTAGACGACAAGCATGCTGATCCTGCCAGTAATGGGCCTACAAGCCCCTTGTTAGGCACGTTAATGCATCTGATCTGCAGTCAACAGCAAAAACAAAAAGGGTTTTTTTATGCTAAAGGTTTAAAAGGGTAAGACTATGATCTCCAAATGATGAAGCATTTGTGGTAAGGTGTTTGTCCAAGATGCTACTGAAGAACATTATTAGGATGCCAAGTTTCTTAGAATTCCTAGGGTTAGGGTTAGGGTCTGTTTGAATATACAAAACATTGTAATTAAAACCTATTTATAAACTCTGAAACTGAACCGGATGTAATAATCATAGTGTTAAATATTGTAATTATCAAATAAAATAAACATGACAAAAAAAGAGATACAGTAACTAAACACAGACTAAGAAATAACTTAGCTGGGCTGACTGGAGTTTGCTTGAAGACAGTATGGGTGGTACACAGACCTCCCTTCTAATTCACATTCCTTCCATCTGGAGAAGATGAATTAGGAAGAAAACAAGAGAAGAACATCAAGCCCCCGACCAGGATGAAAGCTCTCCCACTTAAGAGAATATTAGGAGAGTAAACTACTTCAGCAGCAGGAGACAAAATATCAAATTAGCCTCATTTAACATCAAACAGAATAAGTGAAAGTAAATGACTACTTTTTTTTTTGTACAAGTTGTTTTCACCTGCAAAAATATATAAATTCATAATACACTGAAAAAAATGATACTACATTTTTTAAGGTAAGTGGTTGCAATCAATTTATTTTAGCTACATTTAAATAAATAAAAAAATATTAAAAGTTAGTCAACTAAATTTGTTTATTTCAATGTAGCTAAAATAAATTGATTGCAACCACTTACCTTAAAAATGTTTAGTAAATTCAATGAATCATTTTTTTTCAGTGTATACGCTATTATATTATATTATATTATATTATATTATATTATTACAGGACTTTTTGTGCAAAACCTGCTGGATAGTAAATATTGAAGTACATCTTTATCGCAACATCACCTCTTCAGAATGCAACTTCATCATCCTATGTCACATATTATATTATATTATATATTATATTACATTATATAATGCAATTTATACATATTGAATAATATAACATAACATAACATAACATAACATAACATAACATAACATAATATAATACAGTGGGTACGGAAAGTATTCAGACCCCCTTAAATTTTTCACTCTTTGTTATATTGCAGCCATTTGCTAAAAAACATAACATAACATAACATAACATAACATAACATAACATAACATAACATAACATAACATAACATAACATAACATAACATAACATAACATAACATAACATAACATAACATAACATAACATAATATAATACAGAACATTTTTGCAAAACCTGCTGGCCAATAAATATTGAAATAAATCTTAATATATCCTCTTCAAAACACAACTAAATATCAAAACGGCCCTTGCAAACCTATAACCTTAAAGACAGAGGGGGGATGAGAGGAACATTCAGTAGATCAATACAACACTGGACAATCTCCCCAGATTTATGATCTCTGTGGCAGCCAGTTGAATACAGTCCATCTGCAGTTCTCACAATGAGCCACATTTTACAGCATCTGCCAGCTGTAGCTCATACATATGCTCTTTTTGTCCCTTACAGGCACCCTTAATTAGGCCGCCCAATCACTTTGCTTCATAAAGGCCATACTGCCATAGAGACAAGAGTCAACTTCTCTTGGCACACATACAGGGGGAGCAGGCAAAGCAGTGATAACATTTTAAGGGTCTGGGCAGATTTATAATTTGCCCCTCCTCTACCATTCAGGTTTGATCATGGGGATTAGAGATACTACCTGCTGTATGATAAGAAACAAAAGACTTAATATTTACAATGGCAAATTCAATTCACCACCCCGGACAATAAAGTCAAACCCAACAGGGTAAGGTGATGTACACCTTCACCTTGGCCGTAGATTAGCTGGCTGCTTATTACGGCTCATGTGTACTAATAAGCAGCAATAAACAGAGGCATTTTTCGGGTTATAAATTAGCACCAGTCAGTGGAGCTGTTACTGTCCCACTGATAAGCTTTATATCTTCTGACTTTTGTTTGCCTCTGTCTCTCTCTGTGAATGAGGTGATCCATGTAATTTCCAACATCAATGAAAACCAGACACCTTACAGCGGTCTCTGGCACAGGGAGAATACACGACAAATAGCTTAAATGATAAAACTGTCATTCTGACTGTGAATCACCGAATCACTCCAGATAAACTGGCAGGATGATCCAAACAACCAATCAGAACCGGAATTCCAAACACTGACAGCTCTGTTTCCTGGGAAAACCCTCCAAAGCTGAACATATTATGGAATGGCACTCCTGTATTTCAATGGAACACTTAAGGACCATTAAGACTATCTTAAGAACTTAAGACAATCTTCTTTAATAAAGCAACAAGAATTGCCACAGAGCTCAGATGTATTTCTACGTTTCTACCTTCTACACACATTCGCTAATCACAAATCTAACAGAAGGGGCAAATTCACCCTTAGTCTGACCGGACCAGATTAACACATAACTTCAACACATGTTCAACTTTGAGGTAATTGATAGCAAGAACGTGACACTCACTTCTTCAAGCTTTCTGCTAAGAGCCTGCTGATGACTTTGAGTGGCATTGATACAATATATGATCCCAAACTAAACATAAACATACTGCCATACTGAAAATCTGATGTTTACCACCATCACTGAAGATTTTATCCTGTATAATACAGACAGACAGACAGAGAGAGACAAACAGATAGAGATAGCTGTGTTCAAACAAAAATCTCATTGGATTATTATATTTTAAAATGAATTTTTAGAAATTGAAAACTGGTACTTCCTGGTATTATACAGGCACAGAAAAACAATAAAATCTATATGTATATGTAAATACACACGTCTGTTAAGAAATATATATAATATATATTTATATATAATATAAATCATATATAATTATGAATACATATATACGTGTAAATCTTTCTTAAATATAATCATGTACGTGTGTGTATTTATATATACATGTAAATATACACAGCACACACATATATTATGTAAACACAAACTTCCTTTTTGGATGTGATTAATCACGATTAATTGATTTGACAGCCCTACATACATACATACATACATTCATACTGAACCCGAAATTCCTTACTATTTCCATTCCTTTCCTAGCCATTGCATTGCATTGCCAAAAAAGTCTTCTGCCTCTTTTCCTTTACATTCCACAAAGTCCTGTCAAGAGACTTTGGGAATGGCATTAATACATAAAATTATTGTAGAAACCCAGGCACAGCTCTGTAAACAGCGAAAAGAAGTCACTTACAATCTGAGTCTGACAATGCTGTATGAACTGGCAAATTTCAACAAGTACACTGTCTGAGAAACTTTATGCCAAGCACACACCGCCTAAGCCCAGAAAGCAGCAGGGCACAAGGCATTTACCCACACTTACTGTTGTTCTTTCTTTCTCATCAGCTCAAAAAATTTAAAATGCCTCCCGAAGGAAAATAAACAAGATTCGGCCCAGTGAAGACATCTGTCCTTCGAAAAGAATATAAAAGATCTAACTGTTTAAACAGCTGTGAGGATACTCTTGTCCTTTTGAACATTTTTGAGAGACAAGCACTGAAATAACACAGTGCTTAGAGTCATGGCCCAAGGGTCAGATATTAGACAAATGACAAATCTCTTTCTGATGACACAACAGCATGTGTGTGAGGTTGTGTACTGGTTATCAGACCACATGAACCTAAACTCTGATTTACAGTTCATGAACCCAAATTATTCCCAAGCATAACACCTGTACTTACTGAACATATACTCTTTTTGAATCTTAATGAAAAATAACATACAATAGTAATATAATTTTATAAATTATATAATAATAAAGATAATCAATTAATCATATATATATAAATATACATATACAATATACATATACATACATACATACAGACACACACATACACACACACACACACACACACACACACACACATATATATATATATTTTTTTTTATTTTTTATTTTTTTTTTGAAAGCACAGTATGGCCCAATATGCAAGCATACACATACACACACTTACATACACAACCAAGTATAATTTGGCATATTGAGGTGTATGGATGCACCCAATCCTTTGTCTCAAAAAAGAGCATGTCGGTAACCCACTTCTAGATGAGGCGAAAACTTTTCTAAAAGAACCTTGATGTGGGGCTCTTTTTCCCTACAATATCTCTTCTACCTGTCAAAGTCAGTCATTATTTTTCCTATTGACATTTGTCTCTGATATACCGTGGCTCATCAGCCCCCTCTGTCGTGTCTTTCATGTTGCAGGTTCTACCCCTCCGCCCCCACAAGGAGTTCTGATGTCCTACGAATTTAAGCTTGAGCGTCTTTTTTCCCCGTCCCGCTGCGCCGCACGAATGTGGAGTCCTTCGCCACGGCGGCCAATTACAGAGCAAGGTAATGAGCAGCCACGTTATCCTTACAGCCCAGATTGACACTCTCTCCCACTCATTTGTCAACAAATCAGGATGGATGGCGTGGGGGCGAGCGATATTGAGCCGGAGGTGTCGCACTCAAGAGACGCGGTTGCCGAGCAGCATCTCCTGCTCGTTATCATTGACAAGTTGTCTGGAGCTGAGAGATTTGCGAATCCTTCGCCTTTGTCATCTCAAGATCATTTGTTCGTGATTCGGTACTTATTCTGTGCATAGCCTAACGGTTATAGCCTACTCGGGTAGACTAGGCCTACTTTTGGCATTTATCTGTGAACTGCATGGGACTTATATAACAAAATCAGGAGCTGTAAGTTACACTTAACACATACAAACAAAACTTAAGTTTTCTGAAAGTCACGCAAGAAATAGTCGCAGATCTTAGTGTCCTCTAAGCTAGACCTATATTAATGTGTACATTGTTTACAACACATTCCAATAGCAGCAATAATTATTTAATAATAATAACAAAAATAAGTAGATATAGATGTGAAGCAGTGGGCTTTGCACATGCTCAGGACATATAAGAGCTCTAGGCTGCTGTCCCAATCCCATTCTCCCTTCTCTTCTCTCACGTCTGCTTATCGTATATGCGCTATACTTTCCTATAAAAATAAAGGCAAAAAGACCTGCAAAATTATATAAAAATATTTAAGTTTAATATTAATGTTAAATAATAATGTTTAATATTTAAATATTATATGATATATAAAACTTATACTAT
>NW_015549584.1:1942802-1948776 GCF_001515605.1 Sinocyclocheilus anshuiensis
AGAAAAGCAAAAATAATGCTCAGAAATCTAAAATTATGAGCTTATATCGACCATTACAACCATATATATATATATATATACATATGAGGAGTTTATTTGCAAAAACAGATAACTCAGTGTTTATAAATTTTCTTAAATCATGTTTTTTTTGTTATTATTATTTAATCATATTAACTGGTATTCAGGACAAAAAAACATGATTTTTGAATGTTATTAGTTATCTGTTTTAGCAAATGACCTCTTCATATATAATATATATTTAAATAAACCAAATATCATGTGATATTAGATACTTACTTGGTTCTTTGTGCTCCTCTGGGCCAGATGAACCCTCTACTAACAGCCCAGACAAGCCAAAGAGCTTCTTCCCAGCATCCTCAGCTACCTTCAGGGTGTTTGGTGAACCAGTAGGAACATGAGCACCCCCAAAGTCAAAATCTTTTCCCTCCACATCTGTGTAGCGGAGGTGGGGTGATGCCGCTGGTTCCAGACAGCCCTTCAAGCACTTGGCAGGGAGGAAGGCAGACTGGTAAGCCCCTGCATCACGCTCCTCATGTGGGGAGGAGAACGGCCGGAAGGCCCCCACCGCTCCGTGGTTGAGCATACCCAGCGGTGAGCAGTCAAGATTGGGTGGGGCAAACTGTGGGTGAAGGTGGAGCAGAGGGGTGGGAAAGTCGCGAGTGGGAAAGCCTCCTTGCCGATGATACATGGAGGCAAAGGTGTACGAGCCGCTGGGGAACGGGAGGTGCATGTCCTTTTCCAAAGTGACCGGCACTCCAAACGGCCGAGGGGGCTGGCAGGGTACAGAGGCATCTCGTCCAGCCTCAGCTGTTGATGCCAAAACCATGAGGGCAGGGGAGGTCAGCGTGCTGGGCATGTAGGAGGAGTTATCCATCTTAAAGGCAGTCCGATGGAGGTCCATTTGAGCAATGAAGTGTCCACTCAAACTCAGTGTAATGTGATGAAGAGGCCTGAAGAGCACTTGACTCAATGCTTATAGACTTAAGTCTTACAGATCAGTCATTCTCTGACGGAAATCTGTTGAACAAAAAAAAATCCTAGTCAGAATTATGATCCCAAAAACACAACTTCTGGTGGACAAAAAAAGCAGTTATTTAAATAAACAGGCAGACATTCCTTAAAGTCTATATTTTCATGCAGTCATTTTCTTTCTTTAAAAAGCAAAAACATTTAGTAGCTAGAATAATTAGACCATAAATGAGTCCTTAAAGAAATACCTAATAGTGAGTGCAAGACGAACATTATTGTGTGAATTTAAACAACAAGGTGCTATTATCAGAAATCTGTCCTTTAATACAAACTTTATGTTAAACAAAGTTAAACAAAGGTTGAGCTAATTAATGAAATGCATTTTCATACAAATAAATAAATAAATCACTACATAAAATTATTAGTTAATTTATTCTTGTTTAGACTACCTGTCTCATGTATGGTGCTGGTGCTGCTGTTCTGCATTAATCTGCGTTTATCAATTCTAAACAGCTCTACACTTCCCTGTATGTTTTTCTTTATTATATGAAGCTAAACTTAATCTAAGCTCTATTATTAGTCTTAATTTTGTGTTTGGCAATCCCACTTTAAATATTTTAAGATTAATGATGCTAGTGAACTTTTTGTATTGCTAATTTAAATGGATAAAATATTTAACTAGACATTTTATAACAATTTTAATACTGAATATATTGTTTTAAATAACGAGCTATTTAAATACACTCTCGGTCATTTGGAAATAATTGCGTATCTAAAGACAACAACAATAGCTCAACAATAGCCCATCATATTAATTATTATTTGTAATAATAATAACAAAAATAACAATGATAATAAATCAATTCTAAATAATAAAAACTTTAAAACTTAATCCAAAAGTTAATTAATTATACATATGGAGCAATTCATTATTTGTGCCTGTCACTGTTTTTATAATACAAATAAAGTAAAAACCCTACAATTTTTACGAGTTTGTATAAGCGGTGTGAGTGATTGTCGTAAAAACGGTGAACAAACTTTTAAATATTACATTTAAGAGGTGATATCTGAAATCTGCTTTACACTAAATTCGCTATAGTAGCCTACCATTCGGTTGCTGCCAGATGTTACATTTAAACTTAAACTTTCTGATTTGAAGGTGTTATAAGTTGTTCAGGTCACAGGTGTTATTCCGTTCTTTGAAAGATGTAGGCTAATTATGCAGTTTTCACAAAAAAAGTATTATCATACAACTTTTCTTGAAAACATGATAAATTTGATGCATCTTACACTCAAAGTTTTAGTGCACTCCGGAAAAGTTAACTCATAATACTCAGCATGCGACAACTAAACGTAGCTAAATGATCCTTTAAAAACGAAACATCTAGCTTAACACAACAAGAAAGACTTGCGAAAACATATTGTCCAGCAAATATCACATTAGTAAAATATAGCAAAAAAAAAAAAAAACAGGACTTGTAGTACTCACAATACTTTAGTCAAACATCTTTATCTCAGTCGGACATCAAACAGTTATTTTATCCAAACTCGAACCCAGATGATGTCAGTCAAAAGAGTTCGCAAATGACTGAAAGAAAAAGCGCGAAAAGACGCCTTAGAAAAGCTTTTTTACGGTTTTGAAAAGAATCACGGCGGTTTAAAGAGCTGAGCTTTTTAGCGCGTGCCACCTCTGTGATGTAGATTATGTAGATGCGCGCGATGTGTCAACATCCGATCCGCGCGCACTTCTGTTAATGCTGGCGAGTCGCTCACTGTACTCGCTCTCTCTCTCTCTTCTCAGCCCGTCCCGCTCTGTTAACTTTAAATTTATCATCTTCTACCTCTCTGTCCGACTCGGATGTTTTGTCAAATGTAGATCTCCATCCCGCGCCTCTATAGGGAATGTCAATTTATCTGAAGCATATAAATGAACACCAAACATTTCCAATGCCTCAAACATACCATTTGTATGTGTATTAATTAGTACGGACTCAATATACTACCACGGGTGTCCATCTGCTGGTTAAACACCATATAGCACCTTTAGCGGGGCATTCAATTCACTTAATCTGCCATCCTTCAGAGAAAATTATTATATTACAAACAGTGCAAGTGTAAACAGTTGCTACCACAAATATAAAAATGTGACAAAATTTGGCTTATTGACTGTAAGGCAAATGCTTCTTCTTTTTCCTGTTATCAAATGTTCAGTTGTTGAACGATAAATTGAGAAAACGTTGCATCCATTTCAGTATCTGTTTTGAATCTCATTTGGCCTATTAATAGAATTATTATAGTGTAGTATTTTATTATATATAATACATGAATGCAGTCTTAAAGTCAACAGGCCAAAATGAATGCAATAAACAATTTGGCCAATGTAAACATATTTGAGCATAAATAAAAACAAACATACGCATACATTTACTGAAGACTTTGGCCATCCTGTCTCATAATGAGAAACTGTTCGTATAGAGAGCGAGAACACAAAATAAAGTTACTCCCTCATAAAGAACTAAGGTATTAGCTTGAGTAAATTAAATCACAGTTTAATAGAGGTTTCAGACCCGCTAATTAGGACTTCCAAGATCATTAACAAAGTCTTTTAAGTCTCTTGCTTCATAATCCAAGTCCTTAAATGAAAATAAACGATTAAATTTGTATGCTAGAAGGCATGTTTTTGAATATTGAGTCGTACTCTTCTTTTTGAAATTCATTTATTCAGTGGTGAATCAAATTATTTCAGTTAATTCTGCAAAGCCATGAACCTAATTGGAGTTTAATTGCTGTTTGTACGTTTTCGGGACAAGCAAGAGAGCAGCGTCTTCGGTCACAGGTAGATGCTTCAAATAATGTCACGCACTGGCAGAAAACTTTATATAAATTGCATATATAGTTCTGGAGGAGTTAGAAATAAAATGTTATTTTCTCTCTAAATATACATATATAGAGGAAGATATTGTTGGCAGACTCAGGATGGAGAACTGTATTAAGTGTCAAAGTGATGAGCTGTCTGCGCATATGCACTTACCATCTGTGCATATGTGTGCGTGTGAACCGAAGAACTCCCAACACAGGCAGAAGGCTTGAGTGTGACAAGGAATACAGCGAGACGCATTATGGTGTCCATCATTGATCGCTTCCTCCCAGGAGTCTTGGCGCCTGCTACCAGGAAACAAAAGGTTAAAATATGATACTCCCCTGTTCTCTCCCCCTCAGTGTCCCAGCAGCACCTCTGTTTACAAATTCACATCGCATTCTCTTTCACTCAGAGTATCCCGCAACCACATCTCCACAACAGAATGCAAACAATACGGTCTTAAAATCCAACATCATAGAGTATTTTCTAAACAAGAAATGCAACAGAAAAACTGTTTTTCTTTCCGTGTGGAAATAATTTCACATGCATAAGGGTTTCTAAAACGGACAAGGACATGCAGCAAATCCTCATGTCTTTTTGGTCAAGTCCAGGCCAGCACACAGAGCTTAGGGGGCTGAACAGGAGTCTATGGGCTGTGAAGTGAGTAACAGTGAAAGGCAATGACAGGCTGAGACCCTCAAACCCACTGCCTCCTCCTCCCTGCCTCCCTCTGTAAGCTCTGTCTCTTCTCGCCACAGGGCTGACATTGACATGACACTCCCAAAATAATGATCAACAAACACTCCTTGCCGAACGCAAACGGTCTTCTCCCTTCCTCACAGTGTCAGCAGTGATTAACAAAGACCACTGCGTCACTACAGACAGAAACACCTAACGATGGTCTGAATGTTGAAGGTGGAATGCTTTGAACAAATTCACACACCGTGATCAATTTTCTTATACTGGGCCGTTGTGTTCATACTGTTACCAGAAGCAAAAATACAGACTATATATTGCTTTATAACACAAACGTAGGAGAAGTGTGTGGGAAAAGTCATTATCCTCACCCGTATTCATGTCTTCAAAAGCCCTACAGACATACCAGGCCGCACTTCTGTTCTCTGACGTTACTGCATGTTACCTTTAGGACACAGAGAAGGAGAAAGAACGATATTACGTCCCTCCACAATTACCAAGCTAAGCGAATATTAAAATGTCTGGCTCCATCAGTCGAGGCTATCGTGATTGGTATTTTAACCTTTGACTATACAGTACAAAGGAACCAGCTCTTGGAACCAATATTGGAAGGACGGAATCTAATTCTGGAATGATCCTTAGTAATGAGGGGGCTGCCATGGGGGCTGGATAATGCATATATGAGATATTATTTTGGGGCTGAAAGTGTTGGGGCAGAGGGGGCTCTCCGAGAGTTGAATAATCACAGGCAATGAGGTGTAGCCTGTGTGATAGAAACACCTTACTGTCTTGCCCGAGGACAGCACTCTTAAATCAAACACAAATGATTTTTATCACATGCAAATACCCCTTAGGTTTTTTGTGCGTGTGTCGTGGGGCTTTATTTTCAAATTTTCAGTGCAGTGTAAATTTCTGTCTGTGACTTGAATGGACAGTTTGTCATTGAAGAGCTAAAAAAATAATCAAAGCTTAAAGGTGATGTAATATTTTCAATGTTAAATACTTGCTAACAAAACTTGCACTGTTTGAGCATCCTGACCAGTGTAACATACTGCTTCAACATTGGCTCAACCAATAGAGTGAGTTTGGAGAGACTTCCTGTTTGGCAGACCAATGGAAGACAGTAAAAAAATTGTTTTTAAAACACATTCTTTTTGCAGTTCCATTCTGTGTTGATTCTAACTATAACAAATAAAATGTGTTTTTGTTAACTAAAAATAAAGCCGAAATACAATATAAATATTTGATGAAAAACTACAACTTAAATAAAAAAACAAGCAGTAAATTAAATTAAATAAGTTGAAGGTAAAATTACTTTTTAAAAAATCTAAAACAGAAGTACAAATAAATAACAGCAAAACTGAAATAATTAAAAACTAATAAAAATACAAAAGTACATAACAAAACTACAAAAAATGACTCAGAAAT
>NW_015549584.1:1954467-1967256 GCF_001515605.1 Sinocyclocheilus anshuiensis
TAAGCTCTATTCAGTATTATTCAGCAGCTTTTCAGCTTGCTCCGGAGCAAATTACCCTCCTCCATCCCCAGCTTCTCCTTTCGCCACAGTCAGGACTTGGCTTTCTGATACTCCTTGCTAATCAGACTCCTTTATCTTGAATAAAGTGTTACACTTAAATATCATTAAGTACATTAATGATATCTGCCTTGTTCTGTTCTGTTAACCCTAGGGGGGTTATTATTGCTGCTCTCCCTGCTCATTCATGACAGGCTGCATGGATGGGCAGGGAGGTTTTTGCCCAGAACAGAACCATACCGCCAAACCAAACTTTATGCTAAGTATCTATCATTTTGACGATAGTGGTCCTGACAGAAATTACTTTCACTTTTAACGTTTTGACAAAGTGAGAATGTATGGAGTCGAAATATGCCAGATAAGCAAATGTACATCAGATTTAAAATAAAATAAAATAAAAATAAAATAGTGACATCATTTACTCACCCTCATGTTGTTCCAAACTCAAATGACTTGCTGTCTTCTGTGGAAGACAAAAGATGATATTTTGAAGAAAGTTGTTTTTTCCCATATATTCATATATGACATGACTAGTAGCCTGTATTGTAAGTCTTCTGAGTGACATGATCATTTTGTGTAATGAAAAGACTGAAATTTACCTCTTCATTCACTCTCAGTTAAGCCAAATCAAATCAAATCAAATCAAATCAAATCAAATAACTGATTACCTCATGTATACAAATCAAATAAGGCAGCACAACACAAGCACCAACAGAAAGCCAAACAAGTTTAGAACGACATAAGGATGAGCAAAACATGACAGGATTTTCATTTTTAAGTGAACTATCCCTTTAAAACTCAAATTCCCTCTCTCTACTCTCCCACGCCTGCTGTCCCAATTAAACAATTCCGGCTGTGTGAGTGACTGGTGGGGGCAGCGGAGACAGGTCTGGCTCTGTTAAAGCCACACTCGGCTAGTCTACCGTCGCCCAGGACCTCTGCCTCGGCTCTATTCCCGGCCCCTAATCAGTGTGTGAGCGTAATATCAGGCTGGGTTAGGTGTCACCATGTTAGAGCCGTTAATGGAAGAGCTCCATCCACTCAGCCGGGGGGACGGCATTACCTCGGGCTGTCACAGTCGGCTGAGGATTGGGACAGTATTACTGCTGGCTTTCATACAACGTTGGTCACTAAACTAATGGGGGCCTCGGCGGAGGAGACGGAGCTGGGAGAGATGGAGATGAGATGGAGAGGCGTGGGGGAGGAGGAGGAGAGGAAATGAGAAGGGGGAGTGGTAAAAGAGAGGGAGATGGAAAGGAGGAGAGGGTCGTCTAGCACCTTCTCCTAATTTGCAGGCTCTAATGTATAGGGGAGTGGGAAAGCTCCTGATGCTGAGAGATTCAATCTGATGTGATTTAAGAGGGTGAATGAATAACTTTCTTGAGAGAGTCGAATCCCCGAAATGATAAATGTTAGGCCGAAGACATTTCAGAACATCCAGCATTTACCCTAACGGTTCACACGCCACAATTCGGCGGCATCAGCCTCTCTGAAAGATATCTCTATGCAGGGTGCAGATATGCCAATTCATTTTGTGTCCAAAGATTTGACAAGCTAGACTGAGTCTGAACAGCATTGGTCAAACGCTCCGCTGCTGCCAATCTCTCTCTCTTCTCCTTCTCCTCTTCCACCCTGACTCCTCAATCTTCTTTTCTCTAGAGATCCTTAAGCCGTTCACCAAGAAATCGAAAAGTCAAGGCAGCAACAAAGACTGTAATATCAAAAAAAGGAGCTAATACCATTTTAAGTGTCGGGAATGAAATGAAAGCCTATATATGCAGCTTTGGAGCGAGAGATAACACCTTGAGAATGGGTGACATCAAGTGAAAAAGAACTGAGGTGGCGGGGGGATCAGTGGCCTGGGCTCAGAGTTGAGGAACTGACACTGTCTCTAATACAAGTGTTTAAATATTTGATGCACTGGGATAAAGAGGGCTCCCCTTTGAATGAAATTGAGTGTCTGCTGGAGAATCTATTACCAAGAGTCTGATGCAATTTGACAGTGGCAAAGCAGCCTGGGTGTTATTCTTCAATGGCTCCCCAATCTCCTTTCATTACTCCTCTTAAATGTTTCTCTGTCGTGCTTGACTTACTTCTGATTACAGCCTCTTTCAAGGAAGGGAAAAGGGGGACAAGAAGGAGAAAAAGCAGGGGGGGGGGGGAAAATAAAAGGGAAATTTCCACAAAAATATTAGGCAGCACAAGTGTTGTCCACACTGATAATAATAATAAGAAATGTTTCTTGACCAGCAAATCAGCATATTATAGAATGATTTCTGAAGGATCATGTGACACTGAAGACTGGTCTAAAGATGCTATAAATTCAGCTTTTCCATCAAAAGAATAAATTATATTTATTTTAAATATTAATAATATTTCAAAATATCACTGTTTTACTGTGATTTGATCAAATAGATGCAGCCTGGGAGAGCAGTTTATAAAAATTAGGTATATTTCCTCACATCACATAATTAGTCTTATGGCTAATACCTCACCTGAAAAATATCAATACCACAGAACAGAAGCTGTTTGGTGTACTTGATTTATAATATTCTTAATCATGCAGTATCTTCATATTGTGAATCTCTGGTGCTGTGAGCTGCCCTATAACAAGCTGCTGCAATAAACATCATTTTGGATTTCTCTCTATCACCCAGCAGCACCTGCTGTGGCAGTTGGCGTGCAGTCAAGCAGTCTACCAGGTGTGCATAAAAAGACAACAGCATCCTCCAGGACTGACACTGATGTATGGCTTGTTAAAACCGCCGCTTTCTTGTATCCTTCCTGATACCCATTATGGCAGGCTTCACCCAGTGCTGGCTCGTGAGTTGCCTTTTCTTCAGCAGATCAATAGTTAATGGCACTTTGTTCTACAAACCAGGAAAAGCTATTAAAAGCCATTGATCATGTGCCACATCACTGTCATTAATATGCATGTTCCCTTAACCTTCCATATGGAGGAGTTTAATCTGCCTCCTCCTCTTACCTTGGGGGTGCCAAGGACCCCAAAATAAGATGATTCCCTTGCAAGAACCCCCTTCCTAAATTATAAAGGCTGTTATATACATTTTCACATATACAAACCCATTTATAATGTGAAAAAGTTATTGTGATAAACATGCTGTTTCTGACATTAAATAAATTAGCTTCTATATCATTGTATGAAAGCCAAAGCAAATGATTAATATATTATCTGCTAAATATTTCATTGTGTTAAGTTGACGGCATACCTACTATTGGAGAGTTGTTTGAGGTATAAAACTAAAAAAATTCTATTAAATGCTAATTTATTTGTATAACACTTTTCACAATATTATTCTAAAGCAGTTTTACATTGTCACAATATTATTTTCTATGTCAATAGGATAAAATAATCTTTTTTAATTTCAATAATTATTTCCAATCCGTTTTAAATTTGACTTAAATTAAAATAGTAATGAAATATTTTGTTAATATTATTACAATAAACAAAATAAAGTAAAAGTTGTTTACAATAAACAAAAAAATTTTTTAACATTTTTTGTTTTCTCAAATTTTCTGTGGACCCCCAAGCAACCTTTCCAGAATCCAGTTTAAAAAACATGGTCTAATCTACAATTTAAGACCAGTCGATTATTTCTTACTGTTTATCAGCATGATTTCTGCTGATTTCTGCTGATTATCAGCATTATTTATGTGCTTCTCACATAAAAATGCACATCTGGGGTCTGTACAATAAAGCAAGAATTGTACGTGTGTGCAGGAAAAATGCAATCGCGCACACACACACACACATTCATGAATGCACAGTAAAGAGATCATCGGATCATCACTTTATAGATGCATCCAGTTACAGTCATATGTAATATATACAGCACAAGGGCCTGTGTTAAATTACATTCTGCCTGCCTCTAAATTCCTCACTGCTCTGAGGGGAGAGAGAGACAAAGTGGAAAAGGCCTCTGAACTGCAGCTTGCTACCTCTCAGCTTTGATTTCCTGCCTGGTGTCACATCTGTTTTTACTGACGACACCGTTACAGGCAGGAGGTGGCAGGTAATCAGCAAAACAAGGCGAGAGGAGAATCAATGGCGGCCAGCAGTATTGCAGGAGGCAGGAAGATCAGATGGGTCATGCAAGGAGGAGGTGATCTAAAAGATTTGAATCCAACAGACACAAAATATTTGAATTACATGAAAACAGACAAGGCGAATTATACGGTTCATTCAGCCATGCACAAAACAATGCGGTGTGCATTATCTCCTCAGTGTGCAAATAGCTTTGGCAGTCCACTCTGATAAGCGAACCCTTAGAATGTTTAATTCATGTATAGAAAGCTTCATGGTGCGATGCAGCGCAGCCATTTTTAACCTTTCCTCTATTTGTGTGTGACTAATGTAGCAGACATCAGTCTGCTGCTCTTTTTCAGGCTTGTGTAAAATGTTAAGTGGGAGCAGCATCACCTAAGGGGAAGCTATTCCTGCCTAATTACCGCAGTACTAAGGGCATCTGCATGTTAGCACATACAAGCTGCTGTGGCACATCACTTCACTGTCATGATGAGGCCCTGAGCCTTTGCCAATGCCTGGCAAGGGCGGCCTCATCCCACGTCACCACGTATTAGTGGAGGCAAACTCTGAGCCTTAAGGCAAAGTCACAGATGGGAGGGGGTTAAAAATGAGAACTGTCAGGAACCTTGTGGCGCACGCCTTACTGACCTGTTATACTGCTGTTCTTAAGGGAAATCATGAAAAACCTCAGTTTTGAAGTATAGGTATCAAGACAACCAGGGGTTGAAAAGCGCACATCCATCCATTTTCCAAACTGCTTGTTCTATGCACACATGTAGATGCAAATAAAACATTTATTTATTAAACATTTATTAAACAGCAATTATTACATATTAAAAAGTTAAAGAAATCACACTTACTAAACTGTTGTCATGTTTTTCAGCACTATTAAAACTGTGCTGTTTTTAGCTGGGACAGAGGTACAGTAGCCTATAACAGTATAGTAATACTAATACTTGTACTAATAAAGTAAATAATAATCTATAATGTATTTAGAAATTATAGTACTACGTAGTATATAGTAATAATAAAGTAACATTATACGACTTTTCTCTCTAAATTAACAAACATTAGTAACTTTACTTTTTTGACGTGAAGACAAAAATTTGATGTGAAGATGTGTGTGGTGCACTCTTTGGTAGAAATTTCAAAAGAAAAATCTGTTTAATATAATATAGATTTTGGCAAGGCAATAATTTGACAGAATTTATTTATTTTTCTTTTTTTACAGAATGAAACAGAACGTTTTTTTAAGTAGATATTTACTTAATATTTTAATATTTACCACAGGTAAATATTATCACCATACTTTCCCAGTTCACTCTTTTTTTTTATTATTAAAAAAAAACACATAACAGTCAGAAAAAAGTCACCATGTTTTTAGGAAAGGTAGGTTATATTAGGTAGGCCACCTAAATCAGGTGAATGATACATGGACAAACCTCTCTGTAAAAACCCTAAAGAATATAGCTAGGAATAAAACTGTAAAGTTTTTGACTGTAAAGTGTATATACAGTAAATGCTACTGAAGTGGAGATTTCTGGCACAGTACAATCTGGCACAGAAAACGTCCTTGAAAGATATGTATTGTAATTCAAATCTACAGATGTAAACAGTTAAAGTGTAATAAAATAAACATGTTTTTTTACACCAGTCTGACAAATGACGTGTCATGGAAGCAAAATAGCCCAAAATCTCTAACTTTACCAGTGCATAAAAAAATATGGTTTTGCCTGTAGTGTTTTGCCTTAATATTTTTAAACTAAACTAAGTAACATCAATTCAGAATAAATCTGAAGTATTTAATTAAAATAACTTAAAAATATGAACTATTCAAACTTTTACTTTTAAACGGGTGTTAAATTACAAAGAAACTGCTTTGGGTTTGGCGTTAATGAAATGAATGTTATATCCAGCAAAGTTTACCATATTTAAATAAACCTAATTTAAACCATTTTTTAAAATATTACATTTGACAGGAATGGTATTTAAACCCCTCTGCAGCTTTTTCCCGCTATTGTTGAAAAAGCAAAAGAAATGGTTCCTCTGCCCTGTGGGAGTAATGCAAGTCATAACGGGCAGCAAGAAATCCAGAACAGAGAGAACCACAGAACCTCCTGTTATCCTGTGTCCAAGATAGGTAGCGGTTGAGGGGGAGGGCTGTGAGAGGCAGCGAGGCATCACATCTCCTCCATTTAATTGGCAAGGGAAATGAGTAGGGATATGGTTAGTATGAATCCAGTCAGTCAGTCACATAGTCTATTGCAGGCACACTGGCATTCCGAACTGGCTCTTACTGTCCTGATGGAGGTGTCAGGTCAGTGCCGAGCATAGCCCCCCTCTGGCTCTAACGCCTCTGTCCCGCTCTGTGCTGTCCAGGTGACGGTGATTGTCTCCAGGATTCTCGTGGCGGGGCGACTCACCTGTCACTAACTGGTCACAAAGCATTTACCTTGTGACAGAATTCCAATTAGACTGTGATAGAGGTGACACCAGAGAAAGAAGGGCGGAGGTGAGATGCAAAGACGAATGCAGGCACAGAGCGAGGGACGGAGGAGAGAGAGCTTATGTTTACAGACTGAGAATGAATATTACACGTTACCCGTTTCACCAACATAAACTTTCAAAGGACTAAAGCAAATATCATGAGCTGTATTGTAGTAATCCTGTGTCTCTCAAAACCATTGTTGACAGAGCGATTAAATAATCCTTTGGGACTAAAGGAGGCAATGGAGACAATCCCTGAATAATGTTACCTTCATCTTTAATAGGTCTCCAGCGGCAGATGATGTTGATCCTCACCTCTACAATGTTAAGCTGTGTGTTGAGGTTTGTCAGGAAACCGTCTGACAGTGAAGTGTCAGAGGTGAGCATGCCTCTGTGTTGTGGACGACTGTGCGTTTACACATGACACAGTTCTAATTATTGTAGACAGGATGTCATCACCTCACACAGATAGGGTCATTGGGGTGGATCATATGTTGATATAACTGCAACACATCTATATTACCATGACAGGACTCTGTTGACCCATAATCTGGAAAATGGAAAGCATAAACAAATAAGGACTTAAAGAAATAGTTCACACAAAAAAATTCAATTCTGTCATCATTTACTCACCATTAAGTCAAACCTGTTTCACTGTCTGTCTTCTGTGGAACACAAAAAGAGAGACGTTTATCAGCATGTTAACACGCTATTCAAAGAAAGC
The DNA here is from genome assembly GCF_001515605.1 of Sinocyclocheilus anshuiensis. Lineage (NCBI taxonomy): Eukaryota > Metazoa > Chordata > Actinopteri > Cypriniformes > Cyprinidae > Sinocyclocheilus > Sinocyclocheilus anshuiensis. Next base: position 1,961,784 of record NW_015549584.1, read on the forward strand.
ATATAGTAACAATATATATGCATATATTGTATATAACTGTATACTGTAGTTATATAACTGTACTATAATTTATATTTTATATAAAATATTACATACCTTTCAAAAATAAAAAAATAAAATCAATCAATATTTTCAATATGTCAGTATTTTATGCTCACCAATTCATTTGATAATCATTTATACTTAAGAAAATATTGTAAAAACTATAATAATACAAAGCATTGTTACAAATTAAGACACTTGTGTTCTATTTGTTTTTAAATAAATGTAATTTATTCCTGTAATGCAAAGCTGAATTTTCAGCATCATTACTCCAGTTTTCAATGTCATATGATCCTTCAGAAATCATTCTAATATGCTGATTTAGTGCTTTAGAAACATTTCTTATTATTATTATCTATGTTAAGAACAGTTGTGCTGCTTAAAATCTTTGTGGAAACCATGATGAGTGTTTTTAAAGGATTTTCTGATGAATTGCATGTTCAAAATTACCGCATTTATTTGAAATATGAATCTTTTGTAATATTACGAATGTCTTTACGGTCACATCTGATTCATTTAATGTATCCTTATATATATATATTTAATGCAGTTAACGCAGGGGCGGAGCTAGGGTTGGCCACCCCATTCACAACTGCTGCTTCTGTCTCTATCCTTGACAAGAATTGCATTTATTTAGATGCAGAATGTCTTTACGACCACATCAAACAGGAGACTTTTCAGATGCACACTCCACTTTAGTGACAGGCGCTAGTCAAATGAGCGCTGAAACGACAGGTGACGAGGAGCTTCAGTAGAACATCAGTGACCTGCGGTCAAATAAGATGGTGTCAGGCAATATGTCAGTAAAAACAAATTTTCCTGTCCTGTCAGCCTTTATACTGTGCTCATAGCACATGCTCTTAAGTTGTATGCACAAATATGGCAGTGCACGCTGTAGCCTGTATCATTTCATATTAAAGGGTGAATGAATCTACGAACATGCGTGTCAGATCCGTGTCACGTTCAGCAGTGGCAGCTCTTAAAATAACAGCAGCCAAATAACCTAATAACCCAGGTGCTATGATGTCTGTTAATCAAAGAACAAAAGAAAAAAAGAGGAAATCAATAACTTGTGTAGCTTTAAGCATTCATCTATACTTAATTTAGAATTTAGTGTTTGATAACTTAATTCAATTTCTGTATATTTCCTACTTGCTGAAGGACACAGGTAAATATGTCATTTTTTATAATTGGTTTATGTGAAGATTGTTTTAAGTTCACTTAAATTAAAAGTTGTTAATTTTTAAAGTCTAATGAATGTTAAAATGTATAGCTCTCAATTATACTGCAATGTTAGTATAGTCAACACTAGTGTACAATGGTTAAATATTGAAGTGGGGAGAACAATATCCTAGAGACATCAGTAGTATTGGTATAAGTGATACTCGCCTTCAATCATAAAAAAGATGCAATTAAACAAATATTAAAAATATACTGTCTTTATGTTGTTTCTACATTAATTTGAAGATTGAATGTGAAATTATTGCAATATAAAAGTACATTTAAAAACTTTAATGTTAGATGGGACTAATAAATAAATTTACTGACCCCGAACATTTGAATGCTGTGTATAACTATTACAAGCTCAAGTGTGAACCGGAGAGTTGATTGCAAAAGACACTTTCAAGAGCAGGAGTTGCTTTGTGGATTACAACATATCTCTTTTTTTCTGCCCTGGTTTGAGAACTGAACCATAACGGATACTCCATAACAACTGAAGAGAGAGAAGTATCGCTCCATGTCCAGATCGATAGTGAATTAGCCAGTTCGCTCATCTCTTCAGGGGACTGTTTTGGTGGATCGATTTCTGGCTGCGTAGGGCAGCCGAGGTGACGCTGACCAAGAGCATTGTAAAACTTTTTTGAACATCCCACTGGCTGCATCCTGACCTCACAAGTGAGGGGAGTACGTTTACATCCCATTTCAGTTTGAGAAGAACGAGTTATAACAATTGCATCGGTCTCACCACACATGAATGAGAGCGTGAAAGTGAGTGAGTGTGACATTAAGCAACCCCCGCTGTTCTTCATTGGTTCCTGTGGTCTAGAACAAGTCAGGTGTGTGTGTTTGTGGTTGCAAGTTGGTGGTTTTTGATGGATGAGCAGGAAGGGAACTGATGGATGAGTCAGTTCTCTGTTGGGACAATATGATGAAGACTATGAGCCAACATACCCAAGAAAGAAGTCTCATCTCTGGCCCTTCCCACAGTCCATTACACACAGGCATTCACTCTTTCTGCCCACTGGTGATGGAATAATGATTCACTGAGATGTATTGACAGTATGCTGGTCTGAAAAAGACCCACGACTGTACTCTTGTTTTAAAAATACCCAAACACTCATTTTAACTAATATTAATTAGTCATGGCATCAATATTAGGGTTAGGCATCCATACATATTTCCAAATTCTATGCAATTTAGATTTTCAAGCACTCTGTTTGATTCATGTTTCAATGACAATGTCCATGTTTTTTACAAACAAAATACACACACCCGTCCCACACATATACATCATCTGCGAATACAGTTTTTCCGACTGGATTCAGATCAATAACATTTGAAAAGTTCTTTAAAAGAACCGACTCATAAAATTAATTATTTTTGGGAATCGGACTACACTGGTCGTGTTATATGTTTTTGATTCACTACAAAGAGCCAGTTCATAAGAATCATTTGTTTGTGAATCAGACTACATTGGTTGCATTGTATGTTTCGAGTCACTACAGAGAGCCAGTTCATATAGAATCATTGTTTGCAAATTTGACTACATTGGTCACGTTATATGTTTTTGACTCACTACAAAGAACCACTTCATATAGAATAATTTGTTTGCCAATCTGATTACATTGGTCGTGTTGTATGTTTTTGACTCACTACAAAGAACCAGAATAATTTGTTTGCGAATCTGACTACACTGGTCACGTTGTGTGTTTTTGACTCACAACAAAGAGATAGTTCATAAGAAACATTTGTTTGCGAATCTGACTACATTGGTCGTGAATCACTAAAAATAACCTGTTTATAAAAATAATTTGTTAAAATCAGACTACACTGATCATATTCACATTGGATACAGACTTTAAACTCACATTTACAACTGATAGCACTATACAAATAAGCTTGCACACAGCAACTGAAAATAAAGTAAAATATTTATCTTGGGATTTTAAGTATTGAAATACAAAATACTGTTCCAATGAAAACAGCAATTAATAAAAAAATTAAAAAATTATATATATATATATATATATATATATACATATGTGTGTGTGTGTGTGTTTGCTCTGAATATGACAATCTGAATTGCTTTTATGAAACAATCTATTTTACGCATACACTCACCATGCAAACGTCAGATAGCACTTTTATCTATCGTGGTGATAACAGCTTTAACAAAATCCCTCTGCTGTTCTAGATTAAAAACCTAGACATATTTGCTATCTTCCCTTTATCTCAGTCACCTCACTGTGTCTCATGCCATCAGATTCTAGTGTCTTGGTGGCATCAGATTCCTCAGCCAATCTATTATGGCCTCACAAGTGGAAGTGAGGGCCATTGTCCCAAGTCGTTCTATCGCCGATTACTCTTTGCAGTATTGATCGAAATGCTGTCAGGTTGCTTGTCACCTTGGTGATAAATTATAAGTGTGTGTGTGTATTTGTGCTATGTGTGTACGTGCCCTTTATCTCTCCGAGAATTTGATCAAATGTGATTGATCTCTCTTGAGGCTGCCAGAAGCTAAAGAGGCCCTAGGTGCAATTGTTTTATCATCTTATAATCAAATGATTCACAAAAAGCAAATCAGGGAATCTTTTATCACTCAAGTAGAAAACTGGATTAGTTAGGGAGAACAAGAGAGGAACCCCATACATTCAGCTATGTGAGCCAGTCTAAACCAGTGAGTCTCAATCCAGGGAACCAGGACCCAAGAGGGACTCAACATACTTCCAAGGGGGCCAAAAGATAGCTTAAAATGATTGAAAATAAGACACAAAAATTTTTTTAAAATAAACTAGAACAGACACAAATCAAGATGTAAGCTGACATCATATTTTTATTTTAATCCGTTCTCTCAACAACTGTCATTTTTATTTAAGAACCACAGTTCTCATATACATTTTTCAAGTTATGTCAAGCTAAAATATTTTATAAGGTAGAAATTGCTATTTGTACGAAAGAGGATTAGGGCCAAGCAATAATAAAAAATAAAACCATCTTGAGATTCAAGTCATTATAATGCGAGATTAAACTTGTTAAATTTTGAGAAAAATGTCGAAATAAAATGTTGAGAATAAACTCATTACATTTCGAGAATAGTTGCTGTGTTTTGAGAAAAAGCTAGTCAAATTTAGAGAAAAAAGTCAAAATGAAATGCTGAGAATAAACACATCGTCGGACAACAAAGCACTAGCACTCCCTACCCTAAACCTACCCATTTAATACGTTATTATTAAACACTCGTTAAGCAATTGATTTCCACTTTTCCGATATGATATGCAATTATGTGATGAGAAAAGGAAGAAGAGTGAGTTGGGCCAAAAGTGGTTTCGAAACCTAGTCAATTGCATCATATGCTACATCCACGAGCATTACTCTCCAACCTAGGCCACTGCAAATGCTGTCCACCACTGTCCAATGAGATAAAATGAACATGACAAAAGTGTTTATTCACAGCATTTTATTTTGACTTTTTTCTTGAAACACAACTTTTTTCTCGTAATTTAATGAGTTTAGTCTCGACATTTTATTTCGACATTTTTATCGAAATTGAATGGGCCTCATTTATCAATTTAACATAGAAACGAGCGCAGATCCATGCGCACAAATCAACTTAAGACAGAGTTCACGTGTGATTCATGAAACATTCGTATGCCGCCAATCTCATCATACGAATGATCGCACGTTGATAAATGTGGCGGCAGAAAACGATCGTCATTTGAATATCACACCCTGGTTTAGAAGCCTCGCCCCTAGAGTTTACGACATGGAGAAACGAAACCCGGCCAAAAAGAGGAAGTAATCTCATGAAAGAGAAACTGATTTTACTCCAAAAACACCACTTAACCTTGTAATTGCAAACAATTAGGCTACATTAATTTATGTAATTTATATGTATATTAAAATACTGGGAAATATAAACAGCCTATTTAGTTCCCCTCACTCTACAACAATTATTTTAAATTTAACGGTATTCAGAACAGAACATGAATGAAAATAAGTAGTTATAAAATTATATATTAAACTATAAAATAAAACACAAATTAGGTAGTGGAATTCATTATAATCAGCATACAAATGTCAAGCAAAACTGAAAGGCACTGGGCTCACGAGCCTGTCTCATACCACAATAATCCAAATATTTCCATTTTTGCCATATTTGTAACATTTGTTTGCATAACTATTATTCATTATGTAGCCTAAACATGGCTTT
>NW_015549584.1:1968276-1976572 GCF_001515605.1 Sinocyclocheilus anshuiensis
TTAATCGAGGAACAGACAGTTTTTTCCCATTAGTTATCAGAACAGAAAATACAGGTGACAAAAGTATGTTTATTAAGCAAATAACGGTTCAGTATTGCAATTAAGAGCTATGTAAGCATTAATATTTTACATTGGCCACTTAAAATCTTTTATGATTTAGCTCTCTCATGATTATAACTACAAAACTAACCCTATGAAAAAGTGTAAGATAATAATCAGTCCCCTTGATTGATGAAGTTACTACGCATGCGCAGGCAAACGCTCAAGCGCGTCACACACGATCTGACTGCTCTTGCATAATTGACACCCTCTCATTAGCATGTTGCGCAGAGGGAAAAAAAAGTGGAACTACATTCAGAAACAAACGAGTGATCAAAGGAAAATATTTAGGATGAGTTTAGCATTTCCTTAAACATTTTCCATTTGCCCACCAATTTATATTATTTATTTGCCTACTTTCATCACATATATAATTATTTATTTATGTATTTAAACAAGAATACGTGTATTTATGCACACATTTATTTATTTATTTGTGTATTTGTTTATTTATTGTTTTTGCAGGTTTCATCCTCCATACGCCTGTGCGATCAGATGTTTTAAATCAAAGAAAATAAAGAAAATAAATAAAATGCATTTTAAGAGTGTCACAAAAACGAGCGTAGCCTATACTTGTTGCACAGTGTTTTTTTTCCTTTTGTTAATCTGTTAATTATATTATAGCCTATTATATATTTTGTGTGATCCTATTTATTTTATTCCTTTTATAGACTTAATTTCTGTTTTTCTCCTTTCACAGAAGCGTTGCAGGTGCATGATGCGACGATTGAATCTTCGTGTCTTGTTTACGCTGCTATTCGCGCATATACAGCTAAAGCCCTATATAAAACCAAAAAAAAAAAAGGACATTCTAATCTTACTGGTTAACGATCGACTAATGAGCGTCGTTTGACGGTCAGGAAAATAAAAATGGACAAAATGCTGTCATTCTACAATTCTCCACCGTATTTACAATGCTGCGGGCAAGTTCAGGTAACTCAAAAACTTGCGTACACGAGCTGAGAGCAGACGTTAGATTTGATCGTAGCCACCGCTCACGTCCATATAGCTTAGATAAATTCCAAGTTTTGAGTTGAAACGACCGTACGCCCAATTTTCTGTCGTACGTTCGTTTCGGAAATGAGGCCCAATGAGTTTATTCTCGCATTATAATGACTTTAATATTGAGATGGTTTTAATTTTTATTATTGATTGGCCCTGATACTCTAAACACGTTTAGAATGCCATTAAACACAGGGTATTCATCTAAACTAGCTACAATTAATACTCAGTAATACTGCAGACCATAAGTTACTGTATTCTAACTGTAAACCAGTCAACTAAAACAGATTCAGAGTGGCTCGGTGAAGCTAGAAATCGTCACCAAATCACAAGTCGAGAGAAACTGCACAAGTTCGAGGAGATGTCCTGAGCAGAAAACATTTTGTGATGCTTCTTAGACCACTGACTACCAAAAATAAAAATAGAGCCAATTACTGCAACATCTTCTCTGAGGGATGCCGTGATAGGTTGTCAATAGGCAGGCTAAGTGAATGAGTTTGCATTGTCAGTGCAATGCATTCTAATTGACTCCATCTCCTCCTAGTGGCAGTCCAATACTGAAGTGGGCAGACTCGAGTTTCTCATTATAGCGCAAGTAATTGTGGTCTGAGTGGGTCTGTGGATTCAGTCCTACAGCAGTCTGACAACCTCTGTGCACGAGAATGAGTGTGTGCGTGTGTTTTGTGGGACAGATTGGCTCTTCTGCTACTGATTGTGGAAGTAAATGAGTCTTCATCTACTCGAGAATGTCTGTCCCTCAGCCAGAGTGACAGAGAAACAAGAGTGGTTAACTTTCCTTTCTCTGTCTGTTAAGTTTTAGGGCTCTACAATGCAAATTGAAGCTTAGAATAAGCCATAGGAGATGTGCAGAACAGTGTAAAAAGTTAACTTTTTCTATATTTTGTCACACTTTCTGTGTTTTAGGGTATAAGCATGCATCTGTGTGACAAACAAGAGCTCAAAATGTTTATAAATGAAACAGGCTTTAACCTAAAATGGCCACACAGCAATATTCCTTCTCCTGAGGAGACAAGACACATTTTTTAAACAGTCCTAAATCATAAAAATCCAGCTCAAATCCAGCTATATTTCAATAAACCACAAGCCGGTTTCACAGAAACACAGAAAAAGCCCTCCCATAAACTCACGGGATATAACAATGAAGAAATAAATCAAGTTCTCTCAAAAAGCGTGCAAATGGCATCACAATAAAGCCTGGGCATAGATGTTGTTCAGATGGGAGATGCTTATGGGGAGCGTCTCGCTGCTGCCTTACGGCCGTGACTGTCATTTGGCTATTCTTATGAAGAGTGAGTGTAATGCCTGGCTGTATGAATAGGATTGTCGTGCTGATTGTGATGTATAGTTTTTCATTACCATTCCCCGGCCTTTGCCATCCAGCATGTAGGAAATCCTATTTATCCCCTAATTTGTAAGCCCCCCAACCTTGGCTGATAGCAATCAGAGCCTGTAATTGTGTGCGCCGCCGTCGGACAGCGTAAAGGGTGACAGCGCGAGAAGGCATGGGAGGGGCGGTGAGAAAGAAATAGAAAAAGTGACAAAGAATGAGAAAAGAGAGGGAAACATCTGACCTGAACGCTCTTTTAAAGCACACAAAACACATTGCACTCTTCAAAACAGGAAAACGGGTCTATTTGTAGCTCATGCAGCCCACCAGAGAACTGTTAGATGTGAGACAAATATGATATCACTTCTGGAAATGTTTGAGTGTATTAAAGGCAAAGATCACCAAAAAAAATAAAACAATTCTGTTACAATTTACACATTCTCATGTCATTACAAACTTTGCCATAAACTGAAAGTCAATGGGGTCCAACAACAACCAAAAAAAAAAAAAAAAAAAAGTTCTACAAAAAAATTTATTTACGTTTTGCAGAAGAAATGTGTCATACAGGGTGAGTAAATGATGACAGTATTTTCATTTTTAGGTGACCTATCCCGAACATCCAGCTTTCTAAACTGTGCATTTAGGCAGTTTAAAGTTTTTATTAGTAGCTTTTTAAACATTGCTATCAAGACAAACACTTCATGCAATTCACACTGCACTTAGTCTGTCTGCGTCGCTAATGAATACGTAATTGACTCATTTCTATGCACTGTGCCAAAAGGGATCTTTGCATTAAATGTGTGATTGCGCCCTCTATTAGACATCATTAAACCAATTCCACATCTGTCTTAATAAGACTTTATGAGCCTTTCTTAAAGCTCTAATTCTCTTCTCTGCCCTCATTCAATACGTCAAATATTCAAAAATATGAAAATTGCAAATTATATCCTTATTTTGTGATCATTTTGTAATAGCTTAATAATGGATTGTGAATGGTAAAGTATAAAGATGAAGACTTGCTAATGAGGTTTCTATGGAAACCCATTTATGCCACATAAAAAAATAAAAAAAATCGAAATTACAAGATAAATCATTATTATGAGATTATGACATACTAAGTCAAAATATTAAGATTGACATTATAAAAATAAAACATAGGCTAATTATGACATATAAATGCCACAATTAAGACATTAAAAAATCTAAATGGTGAGATAAAAAGCCGTAATTTTAAAAAAGTGTCCCCTTTAATTTTCTAATTGATTTTTTCATAATTTTTTACTTTTGATTTCATAATTATGACTTAATATGCCATAATTTCAGCTTTTTTTTAAAGCATGATTTTTTTTCTTATGTAAGCATACATTCAAATAAAACATGTAAGGTTTGCCTTGTTAACTGTTATAAAGATGCTTTAAACATAACCTTACGCCAAACATGCACATACTGAATGAATCCAACCAATCTGGCACGCATTCCCAAAGCATCTTGTCTTTCTACAAGCACCCTGAGCTGTAATTAACCCCTCTGCTCAGGATTCCAGCTGAACGTATTGATTTTCTCACATTGGGAAGGACTGAATATTACACTTTAGTGCCTTAAGTGAATTGATAAGTCTGCCTCGCTCACCCGAGGCCATGTCAACAACAATCTGTTTATAAATAGAAAAGCAATTAATATCACTGGACTCAAAAGTGAAATTCAAATGATGGTTCAGAGATATGACAAAGTCTTGACAAGAGGTACCAAAGTCTTGTAAATTTTATGGTCCAAGCTTTATTCTTGGGTTTAATCTCTCGCTGAAATTGACAGCAGAGGAAGAGGCCTGTCATCCGTGATAGCTCAACAGCATCTTGGGGTTGAATCCTTTAAATCTGCCACTTTCCCTGGGCTTAGCCCTGCATTAACCTCTCTCAGAGTACACACACAAAGCCGGTTTCAACCGCCAACTAAATTTCCACAGGCTTTGATAGCAAACGTAACCCTGGCTTAGGCATTTTTGGGATTTAATATAATATTTCCTAAAATTAGCAGCCTAGGTTAGCAACTAGCATGAGTCATTTTTACCTTCACTTCTTCGCACCACACTTCAGTGCTCTTCCACTGTGGCATCAGCTGCTGGAGCTAATGAAACGTCAGTCTGATAATTGAGGCAGTGCTGGCCAAAGGGATGGAGCAGAATAACTACTCTCTGTCTTGCTCACAGCCGTCTGGTTCATTGGCTTTGCTGCTAGATGGGACAGAAACAGCTTTCTCTCAATGCACTAAACAATGTTTTACTTAACAGTGTGAGTAAAAGCTTGTCAATGTCACTTCAAAAGCATTTCCTTTATACTGTTAATACTTTCTAAAGGATAAGGATCTTGTTACATATATTCATTAGATGTGCCCATAATTATTTTCATGTTATGACCGATATTAAAAGTATATATAAAATACTATTATGCCTAAATAAATAAATAAAATAATAGCTAAAATAATTTTCAATGCTATGAGTAAATTTAGGCATAACACATTATAATGTACAGTATAAAAAATGAGCAAAACTAAATAACCAATTGAACATTTCTTATTATTAGAAACCTTTTATAACATTATAAATGTCATACTGTAACTTTTGATCAATTTAATGCATCCTTGCTGAATTTAAGTATTAATTTCTTTAAAAAAAAGAAAGAAAAAGAAAAACCTAACCACACTTGCCATTATAATACAATTACAAAGTTAACAAGCTGCATTCAGTAAATCACAAATGTAAATGTTTCTGCAGTATATTCTAGAAAAGTGCATTATGTCTGTCCCCAGTTACGTTTCCCCCTCTTACCAAGGTGTCCTACTGAGTGAACAATGAGTTTTCTCCAGAGAGACACAAAGTGTCCCCATTTAACAACCTTTTCTAACCATCTTAAGGGCATGGATAATGAAACATTGTCCAAAGCAGTCTGGGGTGGTTAAAACTGGCCGTGAGCATAAGTACTAACAGGTGACTGGGACAGTGTAACCTCATCTAATAGGTAAAAGGAAGTTGAAATGAGCTACACTGACCTTTCCCTGCAGACGTCCACTATTGATTCTCAAATCTGAAATCATCAAACTCCACTGTAACTCAAATAAAGAATTTCATTGTCTTTCTTGGAAATGAATTCACCTATGTTGATATTACAAAAAAAAAGAAAATCATCAGACAATACATTTTTTTCTCGATTTTTAAACGAGTTTCACCCTTTCAGAACATTTACTGTGGAGTTCAATGAAAGCTCATTATCATCATCTGACTGTGATGGAGATCTATGCATTTTGATAGAGTGATGAAAACTGTATGAAGCCTCGCTCCCTCGATGACAGACCTCAAGTCGTCTTTTTCTTGACTAACTCTTCTCCATCATATCCCTACCGCATCTGCTTCTAGGCGTGCTCTCAGACAATGACGTATAGCCACAATTAGCCCTGGAAAGACTTCAATTATGATAAAAACCCTTCACCCCTCTTAGGCCATGATTAAAAAGCTCTTCTCCACTCCAGTGCCTCTGATAAAGAGCTCTCGTTTCACACCATCACTTCTTCGTCGGGATAATAAACCACTCCGCCAGGGTTCTGCCCGATGCCTTTTACCTCTCCATCCCCTAACGTCTGGTGTCCCACTGAGGAGGAATGCTCAGCCATTTACATTTTCACATGGGTAGCAATGCAATGACCCTGTTTGGGCTTCCAAAGTCACATCAACATGAATGCAAGCCATTCACCCTGCATTCAAGACAAAAATAAACATGAAAAGCATAACAGGAAAGACATGAGACTGCTCACATGACCTTCATCCTCATCTGCAAATGACTCAAATGCCCATTCAGAATTTTGGAATGAGATTTGCTTAGAAACACGTTTGATAAATGGATTTGCTGTAATGAGATGGAGCCATCACAAAGTCATGAAAAGAAACATAGAGGAAGAGAGAGAGGGGAAAAGAAGGATCGTCTTTCGGCTGTGTTCTGTCAAGGGAGAAATTACACACTTACTGATTTTTTTTCCCCCAAGGATGGCCACCATAGATCATACGTCGGGATTTACGAGCCAATTTCCAACATGAAATATAGACACCAAGAATCAATTTTACCAGTTTTTCACTTTTCCTTCTCTCAACAGATCACAGCTGCTAGCTTTCCGCAGGTACCATCAAAAGCCGCTTTATTATCTGAAGTCAGACAAGAAAGATAAAGAGGATTAATTATTTTCCAGTGGACACTACCACTTACCTCATATTTAAAACAATGTTAAGGGAGCTTGTAAAATAATTAAAACTTGCTGAAACTAATTACTTACTCTGTTTCTGTGCAATAGCAACCCGCAAAGCCTGATGCTGTGGTTTCTTTAGAAGCCATTTTCTTTGGTGGAGAAAAATGTCTGAATTTTGTCCATAATGACTTATTGTGTATAGAATTTATGTATTAAAATAGCACACTGATAATATTGAGTAACAGCCATTATAGTTTGTGTGACATTGCGTAAATTCATAACGTGTGTCTCACAACTAGAACTATATGAGAACAAGTCCACACCATACAACGATAATGACACACAGGAACGATATAGGCCTAGTTCAGTTGGAATCACTTTCAGAACACGATAAAACACTGACAGCCAATCAGAATCCAGATTTCAAAGAGCCTGGCCATTTAAAACGGCAAACGACGGAACTAGAGTAACTACACATCATCAATTGTTGTGGACGCTAATATAGTTATCAAAGAGAACTATGCTTACCATTGTTGGTGAGAACGGGCCTTCTGAAAGCCAAAATCATTTTGCAAGTGATTCCAACAAAATCGTTTCTCTGTGGACTTCCGTGGCCTATTTTTATAGAATTAGGCTATTTTTAGTTATAGTTGTCGTTATAGCTGTGGTGTAAACTTACTCATTTTCAGAATCATATTAAACAAATATTAAAGCTTTATAGTTATTGCCCTTGGTGTTATTTGTTTTTTAACTCAAATTATACATACATTTTAATCAAATATATTTTCAACTACAGATAAACAAGGTGTTTCATTCTAAATTAAAATAAATGTGTCATAGAAAATATAGGCTACTTTAATAGCAAACCTTTAGGAAACATTTAAGTCAGAAGGTCTTCTGTTACGCTACTGCCTCAGTTGAGAGGCTCACTACCGCTCTTTACTGTCTCGAATAAATTTATCACGGGTTATGCGGAGTTGACATGTAAATTATAAATGTTTCCTGTCATGTTCAATACTGTAATGAATTTACTGGAGATGTCTTTATCGCGATGAATTCATGAAGTGGCGATGACGAGCGGCAGAGCTCGCGCCGTTCAGCTTGACAGCTAATTTAAAACGCACCGAGCGCCTCACAAATGTCACGGAACAAATAAACGCATGGGTGTGTTTAGTTAACGCTTTCAGCTTCAATATCAAATGGTGGTGAAATTTTTAACTTGGCTTTTAGTTTTTTTACAACTACATTTTTTAAAATCTAAACCAGTCCATAACCGAAACAGCAATCATATTACAGCACTGAATCATCACAGGATATTTATATTCTACCTCCTTGATGATAACCAGTGATAGGATACACAATATTCATTTTTTCCTTGCATTAAACTTTAGAAAATTAACAAGCGACGCAAAAAAACATTTATTAAACACAAGGACATTTTACAGGTAACAAGCTCAACATGAGCATCTATTTGAGATAGGTGACACTCTGGCTCTTCTGAGAAAATGCAGGATTGCAGGTGAAAACAGGCAAATCAGAATGGCAGGCGTAAAGACGCCAGTTAGACAGGGACACCTCCAAAAAATGAGACATTTTTTCAGAGCCTGCTGTTTCAAG
>NW_015549584.1:1977200-2076869 GCF_001515605.1 Sinocyclocheilus anshuiensis
CTCTTTCAATAAATTCCCCAACAGGATCCAGACTCATACCATCTGTCCAGCATACATTCATTTCAGACAGACAAGCAGACTTTTCTTTTTTTTCTGTCTACTTGCTTCTGTCTTGTCATGTGCCGATTAGCTCTCTTTGCCAATTTACAGTTCATCTGGGTTTGGGCTGCCTGGTTGGACAGAAGAGGTGGTATAATGGAATAGGTTGTCAAGGGTGGTCTGTGTCATGGTAGAGGTTTGGTCTGGAGAATGGAGAGAGGAGGGAAGCAGGTGGGATTGAGGAGTGGTGGACAGAGAGGGTAGTCATTGTGTTGAATACATTAACAGAGAGAGCGGTCATCAAAAGAGCAGATAACAGATGACCTACAACCACAACCTCACCCTCTGACCCTGAAGCAGGCAATCACTTAAGCGAGCTCCACAAACCTCTCTATCCTCTTCCAAAAATGTCCAATTGAGTTTACCAAGTCATTTATGTCATGGTTTCTTCACCTTCTTGATAGATGAGGAACTCGAAGCAGATTCTCTGCGTTTGCGCTGTGAAAAGAGACGAAAACAAGTTGAAATAGAATTTTATGAAAGATTTTAGTTTCATTTTAAATCACATTTATCTATTCAATAAAAAATGATGCTTTTATAATTTTGAAAAAAAAAAGTATGCTTTAAATCAAAACATCAGTAGATAATGTATAATCAAAAACGATTATGTAAGAATACAAATGAAAATAAATAAAAAACAATATGAAAACAATTGAATTTGGGTTTCAAATATTCAAATAAATATTTCTAATGTTTAAAAGGAGATCAAATTGCACGATGATGCCTGCTGAGGTCTATCACTAAAGTAGTTCTATTATCAAACCAATAATTTCATGCCATGGTAATTTAGATACGAACTTCCCTCTGAAAACTCACCGAATTTGGAGTGAGTGGAGCTCCAACCACATCAATAATCTGCTCTTTGGCTTCGGTTTTGATGTCATCAGCGCCTGGCCAAGATTGACTGTCAGGTGCTCCACTGCTCTCGCTGTGTGGTGTGACGGCGCCCCCTGCTTTTAGCAGAGCGTCATAGCGGTGCTGCAACATCTGCTGTTCGTACTCACAGTTACTGTAGGCCTGCTTCAACTCATAAACCAGGACCAGGTCGCTGCGAAGTTCATTAAACATCTGCACAATCTCCTCTGTGGGCATGGGGTTGAGGTCTGTCGAGCAAAGAAAAAAGGAAAAAGGGGATATGTTATGAGATGTTCAGAGCAAATTCTGTGTTTAGAACTTGTAGTTACCTTTTTTGTTTGCAAGAGTTGATTTTAGAAGGTTTAGATGAAGAACACTATACCTGGGTAAAGAATTTCTCCTTTCACTATCCCAATACTGATTCTAAAAATTCCATGATCAATCTTTAATTTTATTCTATGCAGGTGTTTTCTGCACCATGGCAAAATAAGTCATATTTTAGTTTAAAGTCTGAACTGAATGTTATAAGATAAAAGGGCACTGTACTGGATAATGGAACAAAAATATAAATACATTTTTTTTTTTTCATTTTCAGTAAATATTTATATAAATGTATGTTTCTATTGATTTGTCCCAAGAGGCTGCATGCAATAGCATACAGCATGAACATTGTAGTCCAAGTCACAAATTATACTTTTAAAAGTTATTTTAAGTGAAACAAAGCTCAAACATTGCAATCCATTTCACGAGTAAATAAGTAGCTGCTTTGAGCCTGTCCATCCATATAATGCTCATCATTCTTTAAAAAGATCATTAATAAACCCCATTCAAAAGTCTCAATATCTATACTATTTAATGTGTTTTCAGCAATTTAGCATATTACAATGTTATATTTTTTTTATACAAGAAATGCAAATGCAAGAAACTAAAGTTATCATATGCAAGCAAAATCAATATTTTAACAGAATGTTTTCTAAATTAATCCCTTTAATTATAATTATAATTATAATTGAAATCATTAAACCTCTTTATTACCGTTCAGTAGAACCATATGACAGGTAGGAAGTCAGAAGACAGAAGGAATGCTTATAAAAATGCTACTCACCCACTCCTTGCTCTGTCAGGATCTGTTCAATTGCTTTTATTTTCTTCTGACCAACTGAGCTGGGCAGCTTCATCTATGCACACAAATTCATTAGTTAACAAAATCTACAAATAAACTTTCAGTAAACTTAAATTGTGCTTGTGTACTTGTGTCTTAATCCACGAGGTGTTGGAACTCTAGCTGGAACATTAACACCTTTAATCTCAGATGGCTACATGGTAGTAAAACATGGGAGCAATGGAATAAAAATGGGGTCATCCTTCATTCATAATACCCCTGAAATGCACTTCAGAGAGGGCAGATCAAAACATGTTTATCCACCCAAGTCTGACTAACAGATGACCAGCCATATCTGAGTCATACACTACCCCAGTACCATCCTTAATGTGTTTTATATAGAGCGACCTCCCTTCATTACTCTTTAAGAGGAATGCCTTCCTGTGCGTAGATTACTCTACCTATGACTGTGTGAATCAATCAACTCCTGGCTAATGAGAGAGAAGTTAAACGCCACAGGCCCCTGCAGCGAAGAGGGATGTATCATAATATTCTGCATAGATCGTATATTAAGAAACGGATCAGGGGTCAGTTTTGTCGAAGCGTGTAAGTTGATCTTACTCTCTGACTCCGTAGTGAAACACCAGCAGATTTGAAGTCTGGGAATCTGATGCCTGCGGTTTCAGGAACAGCCTGCCATTGGACAGATGAGAGGGCATTAGAGGAGCAAGTGCTAGAAAGTATTAAAGTTCACAGATTTTTTTTTCTTCACATTTTGCAAAGAAAGTGTAAAATTAGAATGATCGCTATTGAAAATACAATTTGTTTCCCCATCAATTTTCTAATTACTAATCACAGACAGGTTAAAAATTGAATTTAGACAGTTTGAGGTGTAAATAAAGAGATAATTACAGGTTTTTCCGTCTCTCGTTTCTGCGGCAGCTTCTTCTTGGTGGCTTTACGTTCAGCTCTGCGCATCTCTGTCGTCGTGTCAGCTGCTGTAATGAGCTTCTGCAGGTCCTGGGCCTTCTTTTCACGCTCCTTCTTACGCGTCTCAATCTTCCTCAGCTCCTGGATCAGGTATTCCTCCTCTGCCACCTACAGGAAGGAAAAGGAAGCACATTGTTTAAATGAGATCAAGCTTGTCCCCATCAGACATAACGAACTTACAACAGTATCTCCACTGTGTCCCATTAATTACCAGCATTATTTACAGAAACTGCAGTTTTCCACCAAAATAAATGCAAAATAAAGAAATTGTCAAGCGAAGACCATTTTCCTGCTGAAAAGTAAAATACATTTTTTATTTACAGTTATTTTACAATACAGTTGTATTACAATACTAATATATTTGTGTTAAGGGATGATAATAATAATACCAACATTATTATAATCTAATCGACACTGAAAATTGGTGGGAGCTCACAAAGTGCACCAGACTGGCGGATTTAAATTTAAAATGCATAAATGTTTCTTCCACCCCCCATAGTCTCACAACATCCTGTGTAAAAACACTGCATCACTGTTGCAATAATTGTTATGTAGAATGAAAAAGATCAGTCTTGGTCTCACCTGCTCTGGAGTGCGGTTGAAAAGTCTCTCGAGCTGCTCTTTCCTGCGTCTCTCATGACCAGCATCAAATATGTAGATCTTAGTTTCTGTCCCTGTTCCTGCCCGAACTTTTGCCAGTTTGCCACAAATGCTGTAATAACGCTCCTTAAGATCCTCCACAGAGCGCTTCTACAATAATATCAATGAAATCAGAGAAAAAAATGTGATTAGAAGGAAGTAAACTGTAACATAGAGTCAAGTTACTTTATGTTCAGTACAATACTGAATCATGATGAGGAACTTACTCTATACTGCTGGTGATCATAGCGATCATGGATAACAATAAACCGCAGGTCGAAACGTTTGCACAAGTCGAACAGGTGATCCGTTTCAGCTTTCGTCCATCCATCGTCATGAAGATACATCTGATACTCCTGCTCTGAGTACGCAGGCACCTGCACAGTCTTGAAACAGGAATAATATTTTTAGTAACATGCGATTACATGAATTTCAATTTCAAACAAGAATAATACACAATCTCTTCTCTCCTCGACCGATGCCATTTTTTCTTTTCTCCTACTCTGTTCAGTATGACCCTCTCTTTCCTACCTTGTTGAAGCGAGCAAATGGGTAGTCCTTTCCTTCCTCTGCTGCACGTCTCCAGTGATGGAAGATGGCTCCATCTTTTCTGGCTGGATTGGAAAAGGGCATCCACTTCCAGGGCCGCACCTTCTTACAGCCCAGTTTTGCTTTCACTGTCCGGTAGCCTTGCGTAGTATCACTCGGTAACAGGGGAGAGGCATCCCGACTGAAAGAAGCAAAAGCATACAAAAGTTAATTATATGCTGTCACTTTTCAGTGTAACAGTATCAGCGTCCAAAGGCAGCATACAGGGCTCAACAATAAAAGTTTTTTGTTTATGCTGGATTGGTCAAACCAATAGCTCAAATTTTTACGTCCGCCTGCCAATATTTTAACTAGTCCTACAACAAAACACAATATAGCCTAAATTATTTTTAGCAAGATATTTTTATGTGCAGGTCAAGATGTGTGTGTATATATATATACACACACACATACACACACACTATTGTTCAAAACTTTGGGGTCAGAAAGTATTTTTTGAACAAATTAATATTTTTATACAGCAAGGATGCATTAAATTGGTCAAATGTGACAGTAAATACATTTATAATGTTACAAAAAAATGTCTATTTCAAATGAATGCTGTTCTTTTGAACCTTTTACTCAAAGAATCCTGAAAAAAAATAAATAAGAAATGTATCCTGAGCACCAAATCATCATATTAGAACGATTTATAATGGATCATGTGAAACTGAAGACTGAAGTAATGGCTGCTGAAAATTCAGCTTTGTGATCACAGTAATAATTACATTTTAAGTTATATTAAAATTGAAACAAAAAAAAAGTTACTTTAAATTATGATAATATTTCACAATATTACTGTCTGTAATGTATTTCTGATCAAACAAATGCAGCCTTGGCAAGCATAAGAGTATAACAAGCATAACTTTTGAATAGTAGTGTATATTAAGTGTATATGTATGTTACAAAAAATATATTTATTAGATTTTTCATTTACAAGAGCTGGGAATTATACAGCTATAATAAAATCTCATGAGAGCTATGTACTCATACAACCCTATTTGCTGTACAGCTAATACAACAAAACGTTACTCTTTTTTTCTAGTCATTTTACTAATTTCAAAGAATGATCAATTCAAACAGCAAAATGATCTGCCATTAGTCATGGGAATCAGTTTTTAGAAGGCAATGCAAATACGTAACAATAATATGGGCAATAAGGCAGTGAGGTAAAAAGGCTGAGCAGAGAAAGCCAGCTTACTTTTTGTCTGAATACAGCAAGGCATAAACTTCTCTGTGCATTCCTTCTGGTCTCTTGAAAGTTAATGTCTCTGTCACTTTCTTGGCTTTTTTCTACAACAACAAACAGAATGAACATTGTCTCAATAATACAAAGCCAAAACGTGTCACAAATGTAAATCCCATTTTAAAGCTCCATCTACAGTCAAAAGTGCAGTGGTGTTGGCTCTCCTCTGTGCCAGGTTACCTTGTCTGAGTTGATGATGTCCTTCTTGCTGATGAGACCTGAATCGTCTCCTCCTGCCAGCTCCAGAATATCCCTCACATCAGCACCGGTCGCCATGGTGAGGGACTAATAGTTTAGACAAAATGATAAGCAAAGAGGTGCACTATAATATACATATACAATGTACAGTTATATGAACTGTTTGCTGAACTACATCTGACAGTCGTTACCCCCTAACAAAGAAAATACATCAGTGTTAAAGGTTCAGATTTGTCTGCTGGGTCTGTTTGAGGAAGTAGAAGATAAAGACATAAACCATAGCTAATAAACGAAGCGCGAATGAACTCGAATCTCGGAATCAATGGGCTTACATGCTACCTGACAGGCGGGAACCGTATTGAGCGTATATAGTATTTCTAGAACTGCATTTATGAACTGTAATGGTATTA
Source organism: Sinocyclocheilus anshuiensis (assembly GCF_001515605.1). Classification (NCBI taxonomy): domain Eukaryota; kingdom Metazoa; phylum Chordata; class Actinopteri; order Cypriniformes; family Cyprinidae; genus Sinocyclocheilus; species Sinocyclocheilus anshuiensis. The sequence continues at coordinate 1,983,328 of NW_015549584.1, forward strand.
AAAGTAACGTTTGATCTTACCTGACAAAAATACGGGTAGCCTGTGTATCTAAAATATACGCTAGTCTATTTACGGGACAGTGATAGCTGAAATGCTATATTCAACGGCGGATGCACATCTCCTCTTCGATGGTCAGCTCCTCTGTGCGTCTTGACACACTCGTGCAAACGTTCGCCACCTATCGGACAAAAGGAAGAAGTGCATCTACAATACTGTCCTCAACCAGAGTTCATAAAATGCCTTACTTTGGGGGTTGTGTCATTTGTCACTGCATAGATTCAAACAAACAAAACAACAAGTTTTACTGTGTAATAATACATTTATTGTTAAGTGCATGGCAATTTGCAGACAAAAAGCATACATGCATTGTGTGAAACTATTATCATCACAGCAGAGAGGCAACAGTAACCCTTAAATTGACCTTACCACGCTAATAAAATCTACAATCCAAAACCAATAAAATCCATATACATTAAGTAAAATTCAAAATCAATCAAATCCTTATACATTAAGTAAAATTAGCATTAAAATGAGAAAAATATAATTGATGAATAAAATACTGCATTTAACCACATCATGTAAATCATACTATAAAATTGTCCCTGATAGAGCAGTGCCAAAAATGCAAGTAATATAATGCAGTGATAACCTGTTCAATAGTGATAACAGTGAAAAGTGATAACCTGTTCTACATCTTACATTCACTAGATATAGATATGCATACCAAAAGCCCTATTACCACTGATCTATATAAATGACATTTATTTACACTACTGTAAAACAGTGTTTATGTAAGTAATGTCATTTTTGAAAGATTACAAAGCAATAACTGAAGCCATGTCGTGCAGATTGCCTGATTACATGTGTTGAAAAATGTTATATCTAAAGAAATATAATTGATTATCATTACAGCTAAAGCTTTTCATCATAATCTTTCCTTGTGGGAGAAAAACTACAAAAAGCATTTCACAGTTTCACACAACACTTTCAGCCTCCAAATATGTTCTGTCCCTTGAATTATGGGAAGGGCAGATTAATTTTTGTGCGGATGTGGTCTCGCTTCACAGTTTCACACAACATTTTCAGCCTCCAAATATGTTCTGTCCCTTGAATTATGGGAAGGGCAGATTAATTTTTGTGCGGATGTGGTCTCGCTTGACCTCTCGTTCCCTGAGATAGGCCTGCAGCTTGTCTGTTGAATAGCAGACCACAGAGTCAGTGTGTTTGGAGGGAGGACGGTCTCCTTGTATCCAGGGGTTTTGGAGGCACTCTGCAGCTGTAGGTCTTGCCCTGGTAAAACATGAAGCCACATCAAATACTGCCTATGTCCACATAGTAACTGATTCAGTCACACATTAAGTTTAGAAGCAGGATACATTTAACTATTGGTTTTGGGTCTACTGATGGAAAGTCATGATATTAGTTTTGATTAGTTTTCTGCCATTAAAGCATCATCCGACTACGATGACATGAAATCTCACTGTCTGTTGTTTGGATTTAAACACTCAAAATAAGCAAACATCATCTGTGAATTTTACCAGGCTTTGTTGCTCAGGGTGTTCTTCATAAAGTTGATGGCTCCCTCTGAGAGACCTGGGTAACAACGATTAAACTGGATCTTGCCTTTTTTGATGTTTCGATCCCTCTCCCAAGTTATATCAGCATGGAAGGGACTGTCTGCACTCAACCTAAAGATGAAAATTAAAGAAAATTTGAGTTAATCAATGAATTATGGTTGAACGATAGGGAAGCCCTAATGTTGCTGTAACTATTCCTTATGGTTATGGATTTACTGAATGAAAGGACTTACATTATAAAAGCCAAAACGCCAACAGCCCAGATATCAGTTTCAGGTCCAACTCCTTGTCCTTCTAAGATTTCAGGAGCTTTAGGAAGGACAATATAACCTAACAAACAGAACAGAAAATATTTTTCATAAACAAAACTGGTTTGTTGGTGATAAGATACTGGATACTTTTTTTTTTTTTTAAGATGCCAGGCAGCCCCGAAAATGAAAGTAGTTCCATGTACATTTACCATTCAACAGTTTGAGATCAGTAAGATTTTTTTTTAAAGAAATTAATACTTTTATTTAGCAAGGATGCATTAAAATTGACCAAAAGTAATAGTAAAAATGTAAAAATTAGCAGCACAACTGTTTTCAACATAATACAAAAAAATGCCATCACAAGAATAAATTACATTTTAAAATAGATTAAAACTGTTATTTTAATGCTATTTAATAATAATTAAATAAGATGTCACAATATTACTGCTTTTGAACGTATTTTTTATCAAATAAATGCAAGTTTGGTATGCATTTCAAAACAATAAACAATTCGACTAAACTGACTGACCCCAAACGTTGCAACAGTAATCTATAATGACTGAATAAAAACACAGCAACAAATTCTAGATCATAATACAGTATCATTGATATACCTTTATTATCTGTCATTTCTTTGATGTGTTCAATGTTTAGTGCCTGTCCTGGAGTGAAGGGCTGAGCAGAGCCCAAATCCACAATCTTCACTACATTTCGGCCCGTCACAAGCATGTTGTCCGACTTTAAATCCAGGTGTACAATGCGTCTGCTGTGCAGGTAATCCACAGCACTCAGAATCTGTTCTAGTAGGTCAGTCACCTGTGTTTCTGAATATAGATTCCTGTAGGCCATCAAGAGTAAAGAGTAAGGTAACTGTACAACACTGACTGTTAAAGAGAATGATTTTCACTAGTATCAGTCAATATATAATTTGTAATTTATAGGACTACATAATTGAACAGAACCCTTTAAACAGTATTACTCTCACCTTTCTGCAAGGTTATAAAGAAGCTCTCGTCCTGAGCATAGCTCCTCTATAAGCACCAGGAAGCTGGGAGTGAGGATGGCCGTCTGCAGCTGGACGATTCGAGGGTGGTTCAGTCGGCGAAGCAGTTGATATTCCCTTAAAACCAACTGCCTCTGCTCTGGTCTGTAAAGTGTCATCTTAGCGGCTAACATCTGAGAGCTGCGGCTATCCTCACACTGCATTACCACACTGAAACGGCCTCTGTCAAAAGAGACACAAGATTATGCATTTAAATGAGCAACATAAAAACGGAAATAATGGTAATCAGCGTTTTGTGAGTCAACAATTCTGCTTTCATTTCATATTTATATGGATTCATTAAAGCTATGTAGAGCTTAAATACTAAAGTATTAGAGTTTAAATACTATAAAGGCTGGTTCATACTGTCCCAACAAACACCAGCAGGGTTAAAAACACACTCATCCAACAAAACCCAAATACTATTTTTTTGTGTTTGTTGTGGCAGTGTGAACTAGCCCATAAAATTGAGTTTACATAACTTATTAAAGAGGTATAAATATTCAAAATACACACACACACACACATATATATACACACACGTGTATGTATGTCTATATATATCCTGTTGATTTCAGACAGGAAGCTGTAAGATTTCTCAGTGCCAAGACCTCCAGGTACAGTGACCTTTGACCCAATAGATTCCATTTTAATGAGAGGATTGTGAGAGTCTGCAAAAATATATGAATATATAATAAATTACAATAAATTCACTTTCTTTAAATTTCCTTGAAGTAAACTCCTTTATATGACCATATTCTGAGAATATTCCATTTATTTTATGAAAGGAGATGATTGCATTATATTTAAAGTTAATAGGGTGTACATATTTAAAGATGTAGGGTGAGGTAATACATTTTAAGTAGTTTTGGATAAAAATAAGTAATATTTCCAGCAAGTCTCTACCTTCATAAGGTGTGGCCATAAAGGCTGGTGGTGAAGGGTCACTAAAAGGTGCCAACCCTGTCTTGGTGTTATGGGACACTCTGAACATATATCCCGGTCCTCTCGGAAGGGCATTTACTGTAAAACAGCTGTCTGTAACATTCTCTGCCAACATTCTCCACTCCACACCTAATATAAAGGACAAAACTTTCTTTATGAAGCACCATGGAAAAACACAATGAAAAACAATGCTCATAATACAGGATGTACAGTGGGTACGGAAAGTATTCAGACCCCCTTAAATGTATGTATTCTTACCATTTACACTATACTGAATACAATATGTGACAAGTTCTTTTGATGGCACAAGTTTCCAGAACACAAGCACTCCTCCTCCTGCTAGCTGAATGACATCTGGCCTGGATGGTTTGACTGGACTTTCTGGTTAAAAATCAGAAAACAATTTCATAACTTTGTGAATCCTGTGACACTGAAGTCTGGAGTAATGATGCTGAAAATTCAGCTTTACTATCACAGGAATAAATTACATAAACGCAGCCTTGGTGAGCATAAAAAACTTATTTCAAAAACCTTAAAAAAATCATACAGACCCCAAACATTTGAACGGTAGTGTATCTATAAAAAGCAATTATATGGAACAGTTTAATGACTTTTTAGTTGTTTAACCTTTGGTTTTCTTAAATATCGGCACTTTCAGCGAGAACAATTTGGACTTCTTCTGAGGACTTTCGGATGAGGTGGTGGCTATTACTGTGGTCATTTTCTCTGGCGTGACGGGGGAGGAGTTCTTCACAATTGGTCCTGTTAGAAAGAATTTGAGATATAATTATTATGCACAAGCAAATGTATTTTTGAAAAGTGAATAGTGTATTTTCAACTGTGTTAAAGCAACAACAGTAGCCTACCGCCTTTCTTCTTCTCTTCATCCTCTTTGCTGGATTGTCGGGTAAACAGTTTTGTAATGCTAGAGGCTGAAGCTCGCATCTTCTTCCTCAGAGTTAGAAGAGGGGTCTTGGGTTGTGAGGATGCTCCTTCTGTTTGTTTCTTTTCCGAGCCTTCTAGTTGAGGAGAAGAATGGCTAGCCCACGAATGTTTACGGAAGATCTTCATGAATCCAGGCTTGGAAGATTTCCCACTAGGGGGTTTGGCTTGAAGAGCCGGGGCTGAGGCATGTCTTTGAAGTAACTCTTTACTTTCTCGTCCTGCTACTGCAGCCTGGACAGGAACCGCAGAGGAGCTTCTTCTCAGAAGGACGTCACTCTTATTGCGCATCTCATTTAGTCCAGAGCTTGAACTGTTGGTGCGCCGTCTTGGCGGGGCTTGCGGGAGGTCTTGGCAAAGAGATCTCAGGACCCTCTCCATGTCTTCATCCTCAGAGTCTTGTAGTAAAGAGCATGGAGATGTTTTTCCAGAGGATGCAGCGATCAAGCTCTCATCATGGTGGTGTCTGTGGGAGAGTTCTTCATGTGAGCCTATCCTGCTAGAAGCTTCTGAACTGTGGTCAAGCGAACATGCCAGTGAAAGCTGTGAGCCATCCACGCTCTCCTCATCACCTAAATGTCTTGTCTCTGTTTCCGTGACCTGCAACTGGTTGTCATCCTCACAAGAACTCTGCAAGGCTGGCTGATGTCCTTCTTCAGGCTCATGAACCTGTGCTCTGACCTTTCTCACAATTAATGGGCCTTTCTTTGACAAAAACGCAGAGCGACGGCAAAGTTTCCTTCTCACTTGGACTTCTTCAGTTTTTTCCTCTTCTTCATCAGTGACATCTGGTTTCTGGCTTTCTTCAACATCATGCTCATCCTCTCCTTGCACTGTTGGGTCAGTTGAAGTTGGAGAGCGTTGTGTGTATACATCTAATGACCTGCTTCTTCTCTGGGTGTGTATGCTTGGATGGGCAGCACTCACTCCACTATCAAATGAGCTTGACTTGAGGATAGATGAATGCATTGATCCTCTTCTTTGGTTACGATTAGCTTCTAAGTCTGGGGAATCTTCTACATACTCTATGAGGGGCTCATTTAACCTGCCGGAGAGGCTGGCACGGAGGGGTTTACGGCCACGCTCTTGCTTTTTAGCTTGGATTTTATCCCGAAGCGTCATGTGACGAGCAGACATGGGTGAGAGCTGCTCGGAGCTGCAATAAAAAGTGCTCTTGATGAGGATACGACGTGGTATGGGATCCAATCCTTCGTCTCTCTCAGAGAGGTGAAGATAGGGGCTACTGTCCCTCCTCTCCAAACTGACTGGCTCTGTTGATGGTGTGGACGTGGAAATCACCAGCAGGCCACTGTGAATGCGGTCCTCAGCAATAAGCACATCTTCTTCATCCCGTTTTAAAACTGTGGGCGTCTTTGACACATGAGTGTATGGGTCATATTCTTCCTCTTCTTCCAGATCATCTTCATTCTCCTGGCTCACCTGTTGGAAGAAGTCCCAAGCATCTGCTTCATCAAACTCTGAGGAGGATCCACTACTTAGGGAGGTGCTGCTGAGCTCCTGGGTTTCCCTTGTAGCTGTAATCGAAACGTCACGCAGAGGAGCCTCCAACAACTCTGGGATTGGTCTCAAAGTCAGAACCGAGCCGAGACATGTCAAGGAACGCTGAAAGAAAAGGGAAGAAGCACGGAAAAGACATGAAAGAAGAAAGTTTTCCTGGATAATCAATGGCAAAGGAAGTCATTTAAAATCTTACCTGCCATTTTCTTCTTGAAATAAAAGATTTTAGATTTTTGGTATTTATGCCCTCAGGTTCTTCATCTTCATAATAACCCTAAAAATAATTACATTTCTGATGAACGTCAATTTTAACTTATTTGTGCACACAACTTATTTTATGTTTGCTTGTTGGTATAAACACAGATGACTACCTACCTGAAACCACTCATGACTCAAACACTCAGATGCAGAGGGTCTCACTCTGTGAAGGTGAAACAAAGCAACTTTATCAACTGCTGCTCACAAAAACTTCAATTACATGCAAGTAAGCAGAGCTTACTCTGGGTCTGGCTGTAGAACCCTATGTAGGAAGTCCTGTGCCTCCACACTTCTGTTTGTGATCTCAGGTGTGTACCAGTACAGCACACCCTCAGCGACCTTCATCAGTGTGGAACGGTCATTCTCCCCGAAGAAAGGACAGTGGCATGTTAAGCTACCCAGAAAAAAAGCAATATTCAAGAAAACACTTAATATTTTCTAACAGTACAATTATTTCTAGATTTTATGGCCATACAACATTGCAGCATACAGAGAAAACAAAGAAAAACACAAACATATCTGCTTGCTCCATTTCTTCAATGCACTCACCATAGGTAAGTAACCACACCAAGAGACCTGAATAAATTAATAATGAAAAAATTTACCAAGCAGTAAAAGGACAGAATTGCATTTCTGAATATGAGGAATTCTGTTCACCACAATTTGCAACAAGCCACAGTATTTTGTTTACCAGATATCAGTGGCTACTGTCACAGGTTCTTGGTGGACAATTTCTGGTGCAACAAATTCAGGTGTCCCAAACTTGCTGTACTGGTGTCTGGAGTTGTCAATTTCCTGGCAGAAGCCAAAATCACAGATTTGGATTTCTTCTCTCGCAGGGGACACCATTAGGATATTGTCTGTCTGCAAAGAAGAGGTTTAAAAATAAGTTTGACAAAATGTTAGAATGACAGCCACAGGTCAGAAGATGTCTTTACCAAAGACACCAATTAGTCCAATTTCAGAAAAGGATGGTCTTTCAGTATCCTGTGTGTGAATATTGATGCTTAAATTAATGCCACTTATAATACTAATAATACTGCAATATAACTATAATTCCTACTAATATAAATTAAGTATAATCACTTACTTTGATATCCAGATGTAAGATGTTCATACTATGTATGTATCCAATGCCCTCCAGAACCTGCTGAATATATAACTGGACCTAAAACAATGAATAATAATTATCACATTTTCTTGATTACTGTATAAAATGACATTCAATGATTTCTCAATATTACCTCCCTCTCTGAAACCGATCCCTTTAAAAACAAATGATCTAGTAACCCCTGTGTAGAACATCTGTGGGAGAGGAAAAAATAAATGTATATATTTGATTACATTTTGAAAAAGCTAATGGTAATCATTGAATCATTTCAAAAAGCAAGAAAAAATCAAATCCTACAATTCTACAACCAACACCAGTGTGCGTCTTGTAGCGAAAAAGTCCAAGAGGCATGCTAGTCTGCGGTGAGCTAGACGGGACAGTAGGTCTCTCTCCTGGAACGCTCTGGTCCGTGTGCTGCTTCTGAGTGGAAGGAACTTAGCAGCAAAACATTCACCACTCGCCTTGTGTGTGACTTTTTTAACCACTCCAAAAGTGCCCCTGGTTATCCAGAAAAAAAAAAGAGAAAAATGTTAATAAGGGCTAAAAAGGATGCCTTACAACAAATCAGATATTACATTAACTATGATATTTAATGCTAGATTACATAAACGTCAAGATTTATATGATGATATTACCTCCCTATCTCTTCATGAACATCATATACAGAATGTAATTTCCGTCTTTTTCCAAACTCCACTTCTCTCTCTTCCTCAATGTCATCTGGACCTGAAAAAGAAAAAAATTAATTTACTTAAACACACTATTCCTTGGCAACAGACATTTAAAGTTTGTAAAGATAAAATGGATGGTAATAATAAAGCTTTCCAACTCACCTGTGTCAACACTGAGTTTGCCGAGGCAAGATGCTTGTCCTGCACTGTTAATAGCTATGCAGGTGTAGGTGCCACAATCCTCTATTTGAGTATTTAGCAAAGTGAGAGAGCAACGTGCACTACTTTGAAATATTTCTGTGTAGTCATTGGATAAGATTTCCTTGTCATCCTGCAGGAAACCAAATAAATACATTTCACTGCAGTAAATACAAGTAAAGATCATTGTGTTTCCATCATAACATAAAATCATTGTTACCGTTTTGTATTTATAATACCTTAAACCACTGAATATCTGGGGTGGGCTGGCCAGTAATAATGGCGGAGAATGTTGCAGGCTGACCAGGCCGGACTGTCAGGTCCTCAATGGCAACTTGCACAGCTGGAGGCTCTGAGTAAATAAATAATAGATTGACAAATTCCTCTGGTGATCATTTTTCACACAAGTTGATTATAAACCTCATATAGTCTGTACCTGTCAGAAATTCCTCCTCTGTGTCTGAGTAAAAGTGTTCATCAGGCTCGTCCTGTGCCGCCTGTACTTGCCTCTCCACGTCATCCTGTTTTTTAAGTGTTTGTGTGTCTTCAACACCAGCAGCAGGTCTTCAGTACCACACATTTTGCATTAAATTGATTGACAGACAGTAAAATTAGATAATCAACTGTCCTGAATATCACTGCTTAAAGAACCACACAATACAGCATGTATGCAGTATAATTAAACTATACATAATAAAGACTATGTTTATAGCCCACAGATTACACAGACTGTATGTAAACTCACGGTTCAGGGTTTCCAGGCTGAAAGAGTATATGAAACAGGTTCTTTACAAAGGAACTGGACCAACCTTCTGACTGGGGCTCTATTTGAAAACATTTAGATTGTCAAACTGATAAAAATTATTTAACGTTCAAAAGTTTGAGGTCAATAAGATTTTCCTGTTTTTATAAGAATACTTCTATTCAGCAAGAAGTCTTTTTTTAAAGACATTTAAGACATGTAAAACTTTACAAAAGATTTCTATTTCAAACTAATTCTGTTCTTTTGCACTTTCTATTTATCAAAGAATGGAGTTACAGCTTTGCGATCACAGCAATAAATTGCATCTTAAAATATAGTAAAATTATTATTTCACAATATTGTTTCTACAGTATTTTTGATCAAATAAATGCAGCCTTGGCGAGGATAAGAGACTTCTTTCAAAAACATTTTTAAAAATCTTACCGACCCAAAACTTTTAATGGTAGTGTGTACTGTAAAAGATAAATATAATCTATTAAAAATATATAATATTTATAAAAAATTAGATAAAGCTTTATATAATGCCCTAAGTAAATACTTGAACTAAATAACAACAATAAATAACTGTACTTACATAAATAATGCAAACATAAAAATGTAAAATATTAACAATACTTATTAATTAAATTAAGGTCTGTGGTCATACAATCAGCTTTAAATAAGGGATGAAGTAGAATATTTGGTTTCATTTCCTCTCCTCTCCAAACTCAACTGTAAAATAATATAAACACTTACCCGTATAAGGACAGGTATACAAACAGTGCAAGAAGTGACATAGCCTTTCCCGACCAGTGTTTTAAAGGGGTGGTTGACTGGGTTTTTTCTAGGCTTGATTGTGTTTATGGGGTGCAGTCTAACATGTGTTCATGCTTCGTTTTTTAAAAAACGCATTATTTTTCACATAATGTACCTTTATTCCACACCGATCTGTCCCTTCTCTAACAAACGTTTGATTATTTCCTGTTTTTATAAAGCCCCTCCCTCAGAAATAGGCGATGGGCTGAGATTGGTCAGCTGGCTCAGTGTGTTGTGATTCGCTAAACCGCCTGATTGAGCCTGATTGAGACGCAGAGAATATTAATGAAGAGGATCGCGCAGAACCTGTGCAAGCACTGCCACAGATCACATGTATACAGTCACATTGCCTCACAAGCAGCGCAAAGAGCCACTTGGCCCTATCTGCAGCCAGGCTTGAGTCTTAGCACATAACCAGCTTTGAAGATGGACGTGGCATGTTAGCGGAGCATGCACTGACCGGGAAACCATGAGAACATGTATATAAACAGATATGTGGAACAGACAAGGAGAAGAAAAGAGACAGAAAGAAAGAAAACTGGGAAAGTAGCATGCATGCAAAATGCTGAGGCATCTGTGTGAAGACACTTACATGATGATTTTGATCAGACCTTTAGTCTCCTGCTTTGTGACTATAAAGGAAATGGGATGGAAAGTGTGTTAAACTGGATGTGGAAATGCACATGATTGACAAGTGTTCAAAAGCTGCTTATGAACCACGTAATGTATAAATGAAAACATATAACCACAAAAGGTATATTAAAGAAAATGCATGATATGATACTGTATACTGTACGTATGATATATGAAGTAGCATGCAATTTTATTTAATACCAAATGAATTAAAGACAAATAAAATGAAACCTTACACTACAGTTCCAAAAATTGGGGTCAGTAAGATTTGTTTTTGTTTATTTAATTAATACTTTCATTTAGCAGGGACACATTAAATTGAACTAAAACAACAATAAAGACATTTATAATAAAAGATTTCTATTTCAAATAAATGCCTCAAAACACTCAAAACTTTTAAGTCTTCTCAATTTTAGAATTTTCTATTCATCAAAATATCCTGAAAAAAATCAGCATATTAGAATAATTTCTGAAGGATCATGTGACACTGAAGACTGGAGTAAAGGCTGCTGAAAAATCAGCTTTGCCATCACAGGAATAAATTACATTTTAAAATATATTAAAATAGAAAACAGTTATTTTAAATTGTAATAATATTTCACAACTGTTTTACTGTATTTTTATTTTAAATAAATATAGCCTTGATAAGTATAGCAAAACATTTGTAAAAAACATTAAGGAATTTTACCGACCCCAAACCTTTGAAAGGTATTGTATATGTACATATAAAAAATGTAATATTATAATGTAAGTAAATGTTTCCAATGACATAATGCAATGCAGATGCCTCTATGAAGATGGCCGATGAAGTTTTTGATAATTTGAGTGATCCCATCAAAGGTTTCTTCCAGACCAAGAAGCTCTTGAAAATGGGAAACTGTTGGTGAAATTCAACACTACATAAAAGTACATTTTATCAATACATATGATTTTAATTTGAAAATGGTCTCCAGACTACAGAGCTAGTTGTTAGAGGAGTGGAATGGATATTCAGAAGATCTGGTGTTCCAGTGACAGAACATGAGGAATGGGTGGGAAGTCGGAGTTGGGAGATGATTGTGGTATGTGCTCCTTCAAAGCCTACCGGTGCCCACCAACACATGGTGAGACTTAGTGGCCAAATACACACCTTCTCTGCCTTAAACAGCAATTGCGGTTCACATTCCTCTTCATCCTACCTGGAGTTGGGGTCGTTTGTGATTGCTTTTGGGTCCTGACTGCCACAGGTAATGGTGCTGGAGGGCAGAGTTCAGCTTTACACTTGGCACTGCCCACTTCATTCTGTAGCTGTATCATAAACACAGAGAAAAAGTATATAATGGGATCCATATATGATATAAAGTCATCAAAAAGTAGCAAAAGACTCTGATACCTCACACTGGTATTGACCTAGATCTGCCTCTTCAGCTCTCTTTATAGTGAGAGTGAGAATTCCTGTTTGGACATCAGATTGAATCTGGTGTTTCCTGTTATCCTCAAGCTGAATGCCATCCTTAAACCACCTGTGCATATAGACTGTCTGAGCTTTTTTATGACCATATAAATGCCATTACATTAATATGAGTGAATGGAACCAGTACCTTATTGATGGTAAAGGATCAGATTGTGTGGAGCACCTGAACTGCACATCTTGTCCCTTTACAAGCACTGAGTTCTGTAATCTGGTTGTAAAACTTGGAGGCACTGTGGGAAACAAAAACCTTTTTCTCGATTTTTGCTAACCTATTCTTTACTGTGTCACCTTTAAAACTTCTTACACTATCATTCAAAAGTTTGGGATCAGGAATATTTTTTTATATTTTTGAAAAGTTTCTTATGCTCACCAAGGTTGCTGGATCAAAAATACAGGAAATAAGTAATATTGTGAAATATTATTACAATTTCAAATAACTGTTTTCTATTTTAATACATTTTAAAATGTAAATTATTCCTGTGATGACAATGCTTAATTTCCAGCAGCCTTTACTCCAGTCTTCAGTGTCACATGATCCTATAGAAATAATTCTAATATACTTTTTCGATGCACAAGTAATTTTTCTAATGATCAGTTTTGCAAATATGTGCTGCCTAATATTTTAAGGATTAAATGATGAAAAGAAGTTTTTGATCAACATACGTAATACATCCTTCCTGAATAAAACTATGTAAAAAAAATCTTACTGACCCCAATTTTTGAACAGTAGTGTAAATGCAAGACATGTGTTTGGAAATAAATACAAACATTATAACAGATGGCCATAATAACAATTTCTCAAAAACTTACCATCAATCATGATATTAGCCAGAGTGCTTGCATTCCCTGCATGATTGGTTGCATAACACATGTATTGACCAGAGTCCGCCTCTATGACACAAGTCAGTACAAGATAACAAGCACCTAACTGTCCTTCTGATGTAATGTGATGCTCGTCTTCTTTCACAGCATGACCATCTGAGGACAGCACATCAGCAGAACCCATTTATACACTATGTAAATGTTAACTTTCTATATTTATACACACACATACACTGAACAAAATTATAAACGCAACACTTTTGTTTTTGCCCCCATTTTTCATGAGCTGAACTCAAAGATCTAAGACTTTTTCTATGTACACAAAAGGCCTATTTCTCTCAAAAACAAAAGTGTTGCGTTTATAATTTTGTTCAGTGTAGATAGTATTATTCACCTTTATACCACTTTATTACTGGTTTTGGTGTGCCAGTGACTTTGCAGACCAGTTTTACAGTTTGTCCAAGCTTTGCTGGATAGTCAGTAAGATGCTGCTCAAAGCATGGGACAGCTGTAAATATAAAACAAAGAGGTGTTGCAAAAATGCAATAATTTCAAGCAGTCAAAACAGATTTATTCTTAAGTTTGCTCTTCTGTGTCCTAACTTACTCCAAGTGGGCTGTTTGCTGCGCTGCTGAAGGTCTCTCAGATCTTTGAGCCAGGAGAGGCGGAAGAGGATGGATCGAGCTTGCAGAATGATTTTTCTCACCATTCCCCGGTGCTCGTGCCAAAGACCAAATGACCTGTCATCTCCTTCCACTGTATCCTTTACATCAATATCACTCAGCTGTGAAGAAAGCAAATGCATTTGGAATGGATGTGAAATGGACTGCAGTGATTAGTGCTGCCATGATATACATGATATTACATGTGCAGTGTACTATATGCATATCTTTTCAAATGCAAGGTGAACCTTTTCATTGAACAGCATTTAGATTGAATTTCATCAGTGACATTTAGCTACAGTATGTTTTCAGTAAGACAGCATGTAGAATGGACTGTAAAAGTTCTGCATTACAAAAAAATGCTATACTAATAAATGCATATCTGATTATGCCTTCATCTTATTCTTGAATATGTAGGCCTCAGTGTATGTGCCAAGTTCTCTCTTCGGCTTGCAGAAGACAACACAATCTTTGAAGAGAAAGACGTGGCGGTGATGTCCTCTTTGAGAGATTTTGACCTCAGGAATTTCCTCCCATACTGTAAAATGGCCCTGGAAACACATTGACACTATCATTAGCGGAATGATACCTTCCAATCCTTACTCACACTTGTCACCCTGTCAACCAGCAAACAAAGAGGTTCAGGGTATAATGATACAGTACCTGTCTAGTGGGTTCTCCAAGTCCCTTGAGAGGTGCAGGGTAATTCTCAATCATGGACAGATGGTGCAAGTTCTCTGCACGCCAAGGCAAGCTGGAAACAATGGCAAAGGCATCCTCCAGCAGGCAACAGTTCTGTCCGCTTTTTGCTTTGTTCCTGATCAACTCCTAAAAAGACAAAAATGGAAGCTGCTAACAAGCTGTATTGAAAGCAATAATTACGACTTTTTAAATATTGTTTTGTTTTTTGCTGTTTGTGTGTGAATATATTTAAACAGACTGACCCCAACTTTTGAATGGCTGTTGAATCTAATTCATATATATATATATATATATATATATATATATATATATATATACTGTATCCTGGACGACATTAGAGACAGACTGAAGTGTGTGTGTGTGTGTGTGTGTGTATTAAAGAAAATGATTAAGCTACCACACCTTAAGTACATTTTTGTATGTTTGAATTCTCTCCATGGGTCTCTGCAAATACGTGCTAACGCTGAAGACCTGGGTATCCAAATGTGCCAACTCTGTGTTTGCATATTGCTGGAACACAGTAGAAAAATAATTTTGGTTTATTTTAAGATACTTCACATAATTTAAAAGAAGGATCATTTTCTGCCAAACTTAAAACAGTATGTGCTCTTGCCTTGAAGAAATGCTGTGTGTTTTTGTCTGAGATGCAAGCCTCGGCTTGGGGCAGGCCTGTAATGAACTGGAGAGAAAGAGATGTATTTACCATTCATGGAAACTTGCAATATCTCTGATATTGCGGAATATGTACTCTTTTTGACTTAGGATGGTGAGAGGAACTTGAGAGCTTGTCTCTAAGTATTGTAAATGGTGCTCCACAAAGAAGTTCATCTCGCGCACAAAATTATTCTCACCATCAAGGAGTCCCTTGATCAAGCGACTGGAAATAATAAAAAAAAGCATCAAGTTAGTCAATTTAGGGTTTCACAAAACCTAATAATAAAATAAACAATAAAGACATTGTTATTTGTAATCTGTGCATCCTTAAGTGGAGCTGAAATAATGAAAAAAATACAAATACATAAAAATTCTATATATATGAAAAACTTAAAACTAAAAACGTTGTAAGACTTTGTAAGACTTGTAAGTTGTAAGACTTTGAACTTCTGGTAGACTTGAGTCTGATTTACCTTTGGATCAAACTGTGCTCATCCTTTGTAAAAACTGTTTTGCCTTTCTCAGCGGATTCTTTTGTCTCTGCTTCATGGGCCAATGAAAATATTTCCTTAGAGAAAAAAAATGAAATATTATTAAAATAATGTAACAACATTTTATACCATTTATATACACACATCAATTCACCCTTGTCTTCTTTTCTAGGTACGCAGGGGATACCCAGCCTTGACGGGATGGTGTGATCTTGGTTGGCTTTGTACGGACAAGCCACCTCACAGGATGGGCTGAGTCCAGGACCTCCACAAACTGGCCTTCCTTTAGTACAAAAGCCTCTTTGTTTCCTCCCAGAGGCTGACAATCACTTTTGGCTACATAAATATCAAAGGTCTACAAGGTGACAAACACATACACTCCATATAAGTGCATTTGATGATTTAATTTTCACTTGTTTCTAAAGCACTCTGAGCTACAATATGTACAATAAGTTCCAATAATTGAAGTTTATTATTATTATTGTTAATTTATTATAAAAAGTTGCTACCTCTCCTCTATCATCATCTCCATCTGACTCAGAGAACGACTCAGCATTTGCAGAGGACTTGTAGGAATGCATGCGTTTGGGTGAGGGTGTCTGGCTCTGTGAATCGCCACCTATGCCAAATACAAACGCAACAATACAGAAGTCCACAAGGTACAGCATATCGAGCTTCTCAAACTGCTATTGTTGCATATTATTAAATTATCTCTGAGCTTTAAAACATAACTTGTAGTACCAATAGAACTGACCTTTCACTTTTAGCTGGTCTGTATTCTTTGGGGATTGTACACTAATTATTTTTTCTTCTTCACAAGTCTGAGTAGTAGAAGCCTCAGTTTTTGACTTCCCTGCCTCTTTACCTCCTCTATTTGAGAACATATTCATTTAAAAAAAACATTGCAAAGTATTATTCCAAAGTACAAATAAGTGAAAAATGCTCTTACACTGCCATCATTCTTTATAATTAAGAGCCCTTGTGAGGTCTTTACGATGTAAAACTTACCTAGATTGGTATTCTGTCTCAACATCTGGGGCTGTGTCATAATCTGAGTAACAGGATACTAAAGAGGATGCAGAATTACAAAAAACAAAAAAGTTCAGCTGCTACTGATGTGCAAAATTCTATTACTAATCACATTTTCCAGTTGTTTCTTTTTTGTTTAATTTTTATTTATTTATTTAATTTTAGATCATTTTTTTCTTTTCCGATTAGCTACCATTAATCAGTCATAGAACATGACATAATACATGGAATAATTATTGTCTTTAGTGGCATCAGCCAGAAGTTAATGTCAGTGCAGACCTAATCTTGCTTTTATTATATAGCATAAAAGTATAATAAACACTTTGAAACAGACAGAATATTTAGACAACTCACTAGAGCTGACTGAAATTAGACTTCTCCTTTTCTCCTGGATCTTGCTGTAGGTGTCATCTGCCGGTAGGTCATAGGCGAGTCTCAATGACTCCTCTTCAGTGTTAATTGTTGGCAAAACCTCTTTCTCAGAGACCATTTCTGTACCTGGTGTTTGTGCAGTCTGAATTGTTTGTGATGGCTTCTGTGGTTTACCCACTATCACATTCCCATTGTAACTAATTGCCCCAAAATTGTTTGCAACTTCGCATGTGTAGATTCCAGCATCTTTGTTTGTAAAGCTGGAAATTTCTAGAAGACACCTACCATAGGCATTATGGATGATTTTGTGCCTTTCCCCAGGCTTGAGATCTACTCCATCTTTAAGCCAACGCACAGTGCTTATTTTACCTTCCACAACACACTCTAGGAATGCAGTGCCACCAAGATCAATATTCTGGTTCTTGAACACTTCTTTAAAGATGAGCCGCATGTCCTTTCTAGTTTTGTAGCCCTTGAAAGCAGCTTGTATTTTAATCGCAGCCTCAAGCATCTCTGGCTCATCTTCAAAGTCTATGTCTATACCAGGACCACCTTGTTCTGCTTTTAAACTCTTCTGTTTGTCAGAATCCACACTTGTGATCTGCTCTGGCATCATCTCCTCAGGTTGAGTGTTCGATCCTCTGGAAACATCTTCCTTCTGTCCTTCAAGGACAGCCTCCTTCACATTTTTCTGATCTTTATTGTCCATGTGTGGCAAGTTTGGTTCAACTTCCTGTGATGCCTTCTGCACTTCCCTAAAAGATATTGTTATAGCTTTCTCTGCAGGAATTATTTGGTCTCTTAACTGCTGTCTTGTAATGCTTGGTGCCTTTTCCTTAACATGCTTTGGTACTTTTACGTTATGTTCATCTATGACCTGCTTCACATTTTTCTCCTCTCCGCTATCAATGTGTAGTAAGTTTGGTTCCACTTCCTGTGAATCCCTTTGCACATCCCTAATGGACATTGTTGTAGCTTTCTCTGCAGGAATGATTTCTTCTTTAAATTGGCTTGCAATTGCAATATTTGTTGCTTTTCCGGTAACATGCTTTGGTACTTTTCCATGATGTTCATCCACAGCCTGCTTGACATGTTTCAGTTCTCCACTATCAATGTGTGGTAAATTCTGTTCACCTGCCTGTAATTCCTTCTGCACATCTCTAACGGGCATTGTGGTGTCTCTTTGTGCACAAAGGATTTGTTCTTTGGGTTTCTGGCTTGTAATTGCAATACTTGGTGTTATGGTACCATGATGTTCATTCATGGATTGAACCTTTTCAATTTCTGATCTCTTTTCAGATTGGATATTTTGATTTTCATATGCTGCATTCTTATCCAGTGATTTCTGTTTTGGTTCCTTCTTTTTATTTGTATGCAGGGCAAATTCTTCCAACTCTGTTTCCTTGTTCACAATTTGCTCTTTCTTTGGTTCCTTGTTTACAGTTGATTTCTGTTTGATATACTGATTATTTCTTTCTAAATGACATGGTTGTTCCTTAGATGATTCAATGTGTTTCGCTGGTATCTCTTTGAAGACTGGGGTATTTAAGCCATGTTCTGATTTCTTCAAAGTGGTATTCACAGTTTGTTTTATGTCCATATCTTGGATCTTTGCTTCCAAAACAAAGGGCTGCCTTTTGGTTTCAACATGTAGCTGGGACACATTCTCTTTAGGGAGTGACACTGTTAGGTCAACATGCTTTGATGCCTTTGTGGTCTCCACAGTAGCCTCAATGACAACATCTTGTTCCTTGCCTCTCTTGTCAAGAGTTGGCTCTTTAACACTGTGCTGGTCTTGGAGTGAATCATCTGGATGTGTTGTCTTACCCTTTGACCGCGGTGGAGGCAGGGGAACGTCTCTGGGTGGTTCCTTGCTCTGTTCATTTGTATCTATGCTTGGAGTTTTCTTTTGAACTTGCCCTGAGATCTCTTCATTTTGCTGGTCCACAGAAATCTTAGTAACCCATTTGGAATCTGTGTCCAACTCCTTTTTTCTTTGTTCTTCAGGTACATTTGTTGCAAGAGAAGGAATTTCAGGTTCTCCCATGGTGCAACTAGACTCATTGATAACCATTTTGGAACTCACATCTTTTCCCTTTTGTCTCACCAATGATTTTCTCTTGACTTCCTGGTCATCTGTCAGTTTCTCACAGAGATCCTGGAAGTTAACTTCTGATGGCTCTAAGATAGAGACGTCTGATTCCTCAATGACTGCAGCTTGTTTCTTATGGACTAAACCACTGTGTGTTTCTTCCATAATGTTTTTTCCTTTTATTCTTGGTGGGGCTTGAGGGATGTCTTTAATTTTAGGTGGAGCTTCTGGTGTAAAAATATAGGAAATGCAATAATACTTGTTTTGAATTCTAAGTAAAGTTTTAAGCAAAAACTGAAATTTGGCAAAAATGGAAATGAACATAAATGTACCTTTTACAACAACAGAAGCTGTTGTCTCCATCCTAGCAGCACAGCATTTGTAGACACCACTGTCCTGACATTTTAAATCATGGATTTGAAGGTGTAATTCAGAGCCATTCTGTTTCATCTCATACTTGTTTCCTGGTTTTAGCAACACTGATCCCTTTTTCCACTGCACGGCAACTCCAGGTTTTGAGAGCTCACATTTCAGGAATGCAGTTTCACCTTCTTCAGATTCAAGGTTTTGAAGGTTCTTGCAGAAGAATACAGGTTGCCCTGTGCATGCGAAAAATAAATAAATAAATAAAGTGTGGTTTCTTCCATGTATGAAAAAAGTTCTACATGGACAAAAAGTTGGAAATTGCAGATACATGTTTCACTAAAATAATATCTGTACCTGTCACTTTAACTGAACCATTAGTTGCCAGGCTTCCAGCACAGCATTTGTAGACCCCACTGTCCTGAGCTGTTACTTCATGGATTTGAAGCTGTAGTTGGTGGCAATCCTGTTTAATCTCATATTTTTTACCTGGTTTAAGTATTACTGCTCCCTTCTTCCACTGCACAGAAACTCCAGGTTTAGAGAGCTCACAGTGAAATGTGACTGTCTTACCCTCCTCTGCTTCTTGGTTTTGGAGCTCCTTAGAGAAGAACAAGGGATGTTCTAGTGGGGGAAAACAAAAATATGTTTACATGCCTAACAGAAAAAATGGACAAATGAATAGACTAATTAATTCATTCCTCTGTTACATCTATAAAAAAATCACTCACCCTTTACCACAAGAGAAGCAGTTGTCACCATACTACCAGTACAACATTTATAAGAGCCACTATCATCACTTTTCAGGTCACGTATCTGGAGTTGTAGCACACAGCCATCTTGTTTCATTTCATACTTGTTTCCAGGTTTTAGCAAAACTATTCCCTTCTTCCACTGCACAGCAACTCCAGGTTTAGAGAGCTCACAGGTCAGGGTGACTGTCTCACCTTCCTCTGCTTCAAGGCTTTGGAGGTTCTTGCAGAAGAATATTGGTTGCTCTGGACATGGGGAAATAAAAATACATTTCATGTTTCTACCATTTGTGGCTATATTCACAAATCATGTGCTCTTAACGAATTATCATAAAGTGCTGATTTAATAGCAATCAATGTTGTAAGAGTGCTCTACATGGAAAGAGTACTTTTTCACTTAAACATGTTTTTATACCATTCACTGTAACAGAGCAAGTAGTCACAAGGCTTCCGACACAACATTTGTAGGCCCCACTGTCTTGAGTTGTTAGCTCATGGATACAGAGCTGTAGTCGACGGCCATCCTGTTTTATCTCATATTTTTTACTAGGTTTCAAAAGCACTGTTCCCTTCTTCCAATGCACTGAAACTCCAGGTTTAGAGAGCACACAGTACAATATGGCTGTCTTACTCTCCTCTGCTTCTTGGTTTTGGAGCTCATCAGAGAAGAACAATGGCTTTTCTTGAGAGGGAAAAACAAAAACATATGGTGTCACATGTTCAACAAAAACAAATATACACATGAACAGATTAATGAATTCATTTTTATTTCAAAAGTCAAATTGTGAAAAATGGTATTTGCATAATTCACTTACCTTTTACCACAAAAGAAGCAGTTGTGACCAGGTTTCCAAAACAACATTTGTAGTCCCCACTGTCCTGGACTGTTAGCTCATGGATCTGAAGCTGTAGCTGACGGCCATCCTGTTTTATCCCATATTTTTTACTAGGCTTCAAAAGCACTGTCCCCTTCTTCCACTGCACTGAAACTCCAGGTTTAGAGAGCACACAGCACAATGTGACTGTCTTACCCTCCTCTGCTTCTTGGTTTTGGAGCTCCTCAGAGAAGAACAAGGGATGTTCTGGTGAGGGAAAATCAAAAATATCTACATCTTTACATGCTCAACAGAAAAAAACTGGACACATAAACAGTCCAAAAAATGGTTATACCAAACACCATACTTACAGATATCACACTTGAATAACTTCACTCACCTTTTACCACAAGAGAAGCAGTTGTGACAAGGCTCCCAACACAACATTTGTAGGCCCCACGGTCCTGAGTTGTTAGCTCATGGATCTGAAGCTGTAGCTGCTGGCCATCCTGTTTAATTTCATATTTTTTACTAGGCTTTAAAAGCACTGTTCCCTTTTTCCACTGCACTGAAACTCCAGGTTTAGAGAGCTCACAGTGCAATGTGACTGTGTTACCCTCCTCTGCTTCTTGGTTTTGGAGCTCCTCAGAGAAGAACAATGGCTGTTCTGGAAGGGGAAAACAAAAATATCTCTGTCTTTACATGCTCAGCAGAAAAAAGTACGTATGAATTCATTAATTATGTCAAACATCAAAGTATGGAAAAATTGTATTTGAATAATTCACTCACCTTTAACCACAAGAGAAGCAGTTGTGACAAGGTTCCCAACACAACATTTGTAGGCCCCACTGTCTTGAGCTGTTAGCTCATTGATCTGAAGCTGTAGTTCACGGCCATCCTGTTTTATCTCATATTTTTTACTAGCCTTCAACAAAACTGTTCCCTTCTTCCATTGCACTGAAACTCCAGGTTTAGAGAGCTCACAGTGCAATGTGACTGTGTTACCCTCCTCTGCTTCTTGGTTTTGGAGCTCCTCAGAGAAGAACAATGGCTTTTCTGTAGAGGGAAAACAAAAGCATATATGTCTATAATCTATTCATGTGTCTATTTGTTTTCTATTGAACATATACTTTATATTAAAAGTGGGCATGTGAATAATCCATTTACCTGTTATTACAAGAGAAGCAGTTGTGACCAGGTTCCTAGCACAACATTTGTAGGCCCCACTGTCCTGAGCTGTTAGCTCATGGATCTGAAGCTGTAGTTTGCGGCCAACCTCTTTAATCTCATATTTGTTACTAGGCTTCAAAAGCACTGTTCCCTTTTTCCACTGCACTGAAACTCCAGGTGTAGAGAGCTCGCAGCACAATATGGCTGTCTTACCCTCCTCTGCTTTATGGTTTTGGAGCTCATCCGAGAAGTACAATGGTTTTTCTGTAGAGGGAAAACAAAAGCATACATGTCTTTAATCTGTTCATGTGTCAATTTGTTTCTTGCTAAAATTAATCAATTCTTATGTCAAAGGTCAAAATGTGGAAAATTGGCATTTGAATGACCTTTTATCACAAGAGATCCAGTTGTGACCAGGCTACCAGCACAACATTTGTAGGCCCCACTGTCCTGGACTGTTAGCTCATGTATCTGAAGCTGTAGTTGACAACCATCCTCTTTAATCTCATATTTTCTACTAGGCTTCAGCAACACTGTTCCCTTCTTCCACTGCACAGAAACTCCAGGTTTAGAGAGCTCAGAGCAAAATATTGCTGTCCTACCCTCTTCTGCTTCTTGGTTTTGGAGCTCCTTGGAAAAGAACAAGGGATGTTCTGTAGAAGGCAAACAAAAAGTATGCATTCATGCTTTACTGAAAGACAACTGGAAAGATAAAAAAAGATTAATGATTGAGTGATTTTTATGTCTGAATATTTTTATGTCCCTTACCCTTTACCACAAGTGAAGCAGTTGTCACCAGACTGCCAGCACAACATTTATACGAGCCACTATCTTCATGTTTCAGGTCATATATTTGAAGCTGTTGCAGACAGCCATCTTGTTTCATCGCATACTTGTTGCCTGGCTTTAGCAACATTGTTGCCTTCTTCCACTGCACAGCAACTCCAGGTTTAGAGAGCTCACAGGTCAGGGTGGCCGTCTCACCTTCCTCTGCTTCAAGGCTTTGGAGCTCCTCTTGGAAGACAACTGGTGATTCTGGAGAACACCAAATACATTTTTAACAATTTCTACTACCTGAAATAAAGCTAATCTTATGCTGGATCGCTCCATACTTACTCGTTTTCCTATCCAGTGCATAGATTGTTGCATCTCTACTTTTCTGTATTTTATTCAAGAGTAAGTCGATTGAACAATTTTGTAGAATTTTCATTATAGAAAAACACATACCTTTCACATCGATAGCTGCTGTGGTCACCAAGCTACCAGCACAACATTTGTAGACACCACTGTCCTGACTGTTGAGCTCATGTATCAGAAGCTGTAATTTACAGCCATCTTGCTTCATCTCATATTTGTTTCCTGGTCGAAGCAAAACAATTCCCTTCCTCCACTGCACTTCCACTCCAGGTTTAGAGAGCTCACAGCTCAGTATGGCAGTCTCACCCTCTTCTACTTCTTGCTTTTGGAGCTCCTCACAGAAAAACAGAGGTTGTTCTGGATGCAGCAAATAAGTATGTTAATTGATGTGTACTCTAACAACTCATCTTGGAAGCTAAATTGAATATACCATACCTTTCACTTCCAGAGAAGCTGAAGTCACTAGACTACCAACACAGCATGTGTAGACACAATTGTCTTGGCTTGTGAGCTCATGGATCTGAAGCTGCAGTTCACTACCATTCTGCTTTATTTCATACTTCCTTCCAGGCTTTAGCAGCACAGATCCCTTCTTCCACTGTACGGCAGCCCCAGGTTTGGAAAGCTCACAGCAAAGGAAGGCAGTTTTGCCCTCTTCTGCTTCTTGACACTCAAGCATCTTGATGAAGTACAAAGGATGTTCTGAAAAATAAATTGTAATCTTTCAATTATTCAGTCTTTAGGAATTAAAACGTCTTTAATAAATAAGCTAATTTGTTTATGTTTATGTTATTTCATTTTGTTTTTATTTTTAAATATGTATTTTAATATTGTACAGTAAATCAGAAGAGGGCAAATACTTTTTCACAACATCATAGTATGGCCCTGTAATTTCACGATTCTCACCTTTGACTACAATGGATGCTGTGGTAACCAGGCTTCCAGAGCAGCACTTGTATGTGCCACTATCCTGACGTGTCAGGTCATGGATCTGTAGCTGTACTTTGCAGCCATCTTGTTTCATCTCATATTTGTCTCCCGGTCTCAATCGTATTGCTCCCTTCTTCCACTGCACTTCAACTCCAGGTTTAGAGAGCTCACAGCAAAGGAAGGCTGTCTCGCCCTCCTCTGCTTCCTGGTTATGGAGTTCCTCACAGAAGAAAAGAGGTTGCTCTGAAAAGGGAAAGCAAATTAACTAGATTAGCAGGAAATGGTTTCTTTTAGTCTTTCGCTAAATGGTCTTACTTAAACACCAATGACAGATGAATATCCACGCCTTAAAGGGGTCATATGATGCGATTTCAATTTTTCCTTTCTCTTTGGAGTGTTACAAGCTCTAGGTGCATAAAGAAGATCTGTAAAGTTGCAAAGACTAAAGTCTCAAATCCAAAGAGATATTCTTTATAAAAGTTAAGAGTCAGCCACGCCTACCTAAAACGGCTCGTTCTAACATGCCCCCACATATCTATGTCACGATGTGGGAAGATTTGCATAACGCTGCCCAAATGTTCACGCAAAGAAAGGTCTCACCTCATTCGGTGTCCTTGTGTCTCTTTGTTTGTTTCCTTTGTGTCTCTCTTTGTGTTTTTCGTTTCCATCTCTCACTATAATTTCCTTTCCCCTCTAGTCCCCTCATCAGGGAACTCCCTTAACTCAACTTTAAATTCAGGTCGGCGGGGCATAGAGGAGAAACAGTAATGTACAGTATGTGGAAAATAATGTGTTTTTTGAACCTTAAACCACATAAACACATTTCATTACACCAAATACACAAAATAATGTTCTTTTTAGCAGCATCATATGACCCCTTTAATTAAAAACCTATATTATAATTATTATACACAAACTCTGTTGCAAACATTTAAGGATGCACTGATAGTAAAATTGTTGACTGATACCAACAAATTATTATTTTCATTATACGGCTGATAACTGATACATGATCAGTATTAAAATTCTATATATTTTTTTCACACTAAAAGTAAAACATTACAAACTAAAATGAATAGTTTTAAATGCTACAAATTAATTTATGCATCACAGCATTATAATGTACATTATGAAAATGAGATTTGCTAAAGATTACATTTAATCATGTTTTATAACTATTAGTGTTTAAAGTGATCTACATTGAATGTAAAAATAGGGGGAATGAGCACGAACAATAAAATATCCAATATCGACTAATACTACAACAACGAATCTAAATATATACCATAACCGTATTATTATTGTGCATTCCTACCTTTAACAATAATATTAGCCCGTGTCTCTATGTTGCCAGCACAACATCTGTAGGTACCACTATCTTGACTTGTGAGATCATGGATCTGAAGTTGTACTTCATTGCCCTCTTGCATCATCTCATACTTCTGTCCATTCTTCAGCAGCATTGCCCCCTTTTTCCACTGTACTGCTACTCCAGGTTTAGAGAGCTCACAGCACAGGAACGCTGATTCACCTTCTTCTGCTTCTTGGTTTTGGAGCTCTTCATGGAAAAATAAAGGACATTCTGTGGCACAAGGGAAGAAGAAACAGTCGTAAAACAAATGTTCACAATGCAAAAAAACATTATTTAATGAATTATATAAAGTACTAAGTGCAATTAATGCATTTTATAAAGTATTACTGAATATTTCCACTCATTCACTGACATTCAGTTCACGCATAGATTAAATCCTCCCCATCAAATGAAATATATATAGACAAGCAATTATTTTGGTATTACCTTTTACAGTAATACTAGCCCTTGTCTCAATGCCATCGGCACAACACCTGTAGGCCCCACTGTCTTGACTTGTGAGGTCATTGATCTGTAGCTGCAGCTCACATCCATCCTGTTTCATCTCATATTTGTTACCAGGCCTAAGAAGAACTGCTCCCTTCTTCCACTCAACTGCAACTCCAGGTTGAGACAATTCACAGCACAAGAAAGTAGTCTCACCTTCTTCTGCTTCTTGGTTTTGGAGCTCCCGGCAGAAAAACAAAGGACGTTCTGAGAGTAAGCAAAGAGCCCCTTAGGTATACGTGACAATTTCACAATTTCCTTCTATGAAACAATACTTCAAAATTGTATTATTGAAATATGAAGTACTAGGAGAACCAATTAACAATAAAAAATAGGTAATGAATGTATGAATTTAAAAATAAATCATGTTTCAAACAAAGACATACTAAAACTGATAATTTAATTTATTTTTAAATAAATATATCAAATAATGATTTATTTTATTATTTTATTAAAAGTAATAGATAAAATAATAATCTTTAAAGTTGGAGCAAATGTTTCAAGCTGTTCCTACCTTTGACTGTAAGAGTAGCACTACTCTGCATGTCTCCTGTATCGCACATGTAAATCCCAGCATCCTCTTTTCTGACTTTATGAATCAGAAGAACATTACGTTTCCCGTGTTTCAGAGGTTCATACTTTTCCCCAGAGAGCAGGGTTACATTATTTCGTTTCCAGGTGACAGGTGTGCAGGTGTCAGAAGTCACACAGGATAGGGTGGCAGAATCTCCCTCAAAAATGATCATGTCCTTCAGTCTTTCCTCTATGAAAACTACAATGAGAGAATGCACTTTAGAGTATGCAGTTAAAAGGATACATTACATTTTGGTATATCCTTTTATCTTATATATCAGTTCGTCTGCTTGTTAATAGTAAATAAATGAAAGAAATTATTTGCAATAAGGATTTTTACACTCACCTGCAGGTTTGCTGTTCACGCGAAGACGAGCAGAGGTCTTTTCATTTCCCACCTCAAAGGACACATCACCTGACTCTTCGGTTGTGGTCATAGTGAGCACTAAGTGATGTTCTCGACCACAGATACTCATCTGGTTCATCTCGTTCTCCTGAAGTTCATTGGAACCAAGCCACCAAATCCCGTCAAGGATGTTCTCATGTGAAAGCTCGCACACAAAGTGTGCGCTCTCGCCTGCAGTAACTGTCAAGTCACGCAGTCCTTTCACAATCCTCACACGCTCTGGAAAGGAACCGAATAAAGGAACACCTCTGTTGTGAATTCACTGGAGTCCTTGGAGTTTATGTTTGAAGGCAAGCTACACTTTATTATAAACTTTTTATGTAGGTTTGTTTTGATTTACCCATCACTCTGAGGGTCGCAGAGGTGTTCTTGCCTCTGACACTGCATGAGTACACGGCAGCATCCTGCACTCTCAGTTTCCTGATTTCAAGCTCCTGAGTTGAACCTTTACGGTGGAGGGTATATCGCCCACCCTGTGTGATCTGATTTGCATCTTTTCTCCAAGTCACTGGGGCATTATCGCTAGAGAGCAAACAACGAAACAGGACAGAATCCCCCTCCATTGCTTCTTGACTCTCAAGCTCTTTCTCAAAGAACACAGAGGCAGCAGCTGTGAGAGGTTTAAGAAATATGATCTCAACAACAGCTCAAAAGTATTTTGAGAGAAAAATTGCAAATTATAAATCATGTTGGAATGTTAATTGGTAGAGTTTATGATATGATATGACACTGTGTGTGTATGACCCTGTGATTCATGAAGGGTATCATACAGGGTTCATGAAAGGATCATGAGGGTATCAATAATGGTGGAAATGGCTGAGGTTCAGTTGGGGGACCCTAGCTGAGGAGTCAGGAGAGAT
This sequence comes from Sinocyclocheilus anshuiensis, assembly GCF_001515605.1. Classification (NCBI taxonomy): domain Eukaryota; kingdom Metazoa; phylum Chordata; class Actinopteri; order Cypriniformes; family Cyprinidae; genus Sinocyclocheilus; species Sinocyclocheilus anshuiensis. The sequence goes on from NW_015549584.1 coordinate 2,011,173, forward strand.
TTTTTTCATTATTCCATGGCAATTTTGAGATTACCTGATCCTATTCAAATAAAAAAATAAGCATTAAGCTTATGCTCACCTAAGATGCATTTATTTTAAAGGAAATAGAGTAATATAAATATATAGAATAAAAAATATAAGTAATATTGTGAAATACTATTGCAATTTGAAATAACTGTTTTCTTTTTTACTACATTTTAAAATGTAATTTATTCCTGTAATGGCAAAGTTGATTTTTCAGCCGCCTTTACTCCAGTCTTCAGTGTCACATGATCCAAACTCAGAAATCATTCTAACATGCATCTATCTAATAATGATTTGCTGCAAAATAAACATTTCTTATGAATAATGAAAACAGTTGTGCAGCTTAATATTTTTGTATACATTAAAACATTTTTTCTTTGATGAAAAACAAGTTATCTATATCTTTGATGAAAAACAAGTTATCTATAAAAGTTTCTATTTAACAAGTTAAAAAGAAATCTTCTGTAATGTTATAAATTAAGAATTCAAGAAACAAACGTGTTAATTTTATAACTCATACAGCTTTCTTGAGGCTATTTTGTGGAAACAAAATCCTCATAATTTTCCTTAAAAATATAACTAGTTTGAATCAAAATGGCATCCCACCTCTAAATTCACTATCTGGTCCCCCACATTCTATCATTTCCAGCCTTGGGTATCATAGAGTGTTTACAGCACTGTGAAAATGTTGTCAAGGTAATGGGTGTAGACACAAACAGGTGTCTTTAGACAACATTAGTTAATTTGCAATGACAAAATCTGATTTGACTGAATCCGATTATTCAAAAAATCTTGTGTGCACCCATTGAGAGTGTGTACCCATTAAAGTGGCATTGGACCTACCCCTAACATTAACTTCAGCTGTAGTCTTCTGGTCTCCAACAATGCAGCTGTATTCCCCAACATCCATGGGAAGAACGTTTTTAATGTGTAATTCGGCAACCAATCCCTCCTGCTTGATCTTGTATCTAGTCCCATTGCAGAGCTCCTCGTCCCCTTTTAACCATGCTACTGGTACCCCAGCTTTGGACAGCTCACAATGCAGAATAACAACACCTCCCTCAGGAGCCTCTTGGTTCTTCAGGTTTTGTTTGAACGTTACTGGTGTGGCTGAAGAGTAGCACAGTAACACGTTAGCTCGTAGTGAGCTCAAGCGACAATAAAAGCTCAATTTTCTCTAAAACTTTCATCCATACCGAATACTCGGATCGTGGCTTTGGTCTTCTGCTCCCCACAAATGCAGCTGTAGACTCCACTGTCTTCAGGCATGGCCTTTGTGATGATCAGCTCCCTTGTAACATCATGTTCTCGGATTTGATATTTATACCCTGACCTAAGAAGCTCTTCCCCCTTCCTCCATTCAACAGGACATCCAGCTTTTGAAAGCTCACAGTGCAACACGAGTTTATTTTCTTCTTCAACTTCCTGATTTTTCAACTTGACTTTAAAAGTGATAGGTGGAACTGGAAACGTTAACAAAAAGGTATAGGTATGCCAGATTATTTTACTACAAAGCCATGCAGGCCCTCAAAGCACAGCAAAGCTGAAAACTACAGCACAAGAAGCAATACAGTGTAATAGCAGCAAGCCAAGAAAGACAAAATGTGCCAAGCTGCCGCTGCAAAAAGACTGCATGCCTTACCCTTCACGGTTAGCTCAGCAGTTGACTCAGAATCCTTGGTTTTACACGAATAGTTCCCAGCATCACTTGCTTCAACATTACGTATGACCAGTTTGGTGAATGTACCCTCTTGCTTCATTTCATATTTGTCATCAGGCTTGAGAATAACTCTTCCTTTTCTCCAGTCGACTTGAGCACCGGGTTTAGAGAGCTCACAGCTAAACACAGCTTGCCCACCTTCTTTGGTTACTTCGTTTTGAAGTTCTCGTTTAAAAGTGACAGGTAGAGCTATGAAAACCATACAAAATGTATTCAAGTTCCAAAATCCAAAAGAGGAAAGTTACTAAGTAATTGCAAAATTAATGAAAGATCAAGATCAGATCTTGCAGTATTATAGCGTACCCCTAACTTTGACCTCCGCTGTCGTTTTTTCCTTTCCGGTAATGCAGCTGTAGAAGCCGACATCTTCAGAGTTTACATTTTTAATGAGAAGTTCAGCAATCCGTCCTTCAGTCCTCATCTGGTACTTTTCTCCAACCTGCAGCAACTCTTCACCCCTCCACCATTTCACCATAGCTCCCGGTTTGGAAAGCTCACAATGGAAAGCAACTGTGTTGCCTTCCACCGCTTCTTGATTTCTCAAGTTTTGTTTGAAAGTGATCGGGAGAGCTAAGAAATCGCAAAAAATATCTGGGTCACCTAAGCAGAATATTTGACCTAAAAGTCTGCATTTATTTAATAAATTGCTTAAGTTTTGTACCATTGATTTTAACTGTAGCTATGGATGTCTGATCAGGGCATACACAAAAGTAGACTCCACTGTCTTCAGGTATGGCTTTTCTGATAACGAGCTCCATTTTAGTTGCTATCTGTCTCAACTGAAACTTTTCTCCATGCTTTAGGACTTCCTCTTCCTTCAACCACTTCACATCAGCACTGGCCTTAGAGAGTTCACAGCGCAATGTGATGTTGTTCCCTTCTTCACCCTCTTGATTCTTAAGTTCTTGTTTGAAAGTGATGGGGAGAGCTACACAGATCAGTAAAACGATGAAGATGTTGCATGATCTGATAAGCTTTTAATTTCTAACAACAAATTAGGTAATTCTTAAATGCAGGAACCTGCATATGAAAACATCTTGGATCATACCATTAACTTTGATGGTAGCTTCAGTCTTTTGATCTCCACATATGCAGCGATACACTCCACTGTCTTCTGGTTGTGCCTTCCTTATTAACAACTCTACTGTTGCTTCTTTCTGTCTCAACTGATATTTTTCTCCAGTCTTGAGCAGTTCTTCTCCTTTCCACCACTCTACTCGAACTCCAGCCTTAGAAAGTTCACAGTGCAGATTGACACTGTTCCCCTCCTGAGTTTCTTGGTTCTTCAAATTTGTTTTAAAGTTAGCAGGGAGTCCTTTAGAAAGCCAAGAATTGAGTAAGCCTGTATTCATGAAGGTTATAGACTAGCCAAAAGGGTGAATGTTGTGTCTTTCCATCAGCAAAGAGCTACAAAAAATGTACCAGTGTATACTTTTTGTGCTTGAGAGCAATCACCTTTAATAATTACATCAGGTAAAGTCATCAAAGAAATGTCATCTATTGAGGTTCATTTTATTGATGTATTATGTATACCAACACACCACAGATCTTTATAACTAGCCCATGCTGTAATGAAAGGGTCAAGATAAAAAAATAAAGCCTACCTTTCTACTGTAGTTTTAATCAACTAATAATAAATAAAGGGATTTCAGATAGCAAGACTCTTCTGATGTCAAATAATGAGTGTAATTTGAGGGTATGAATCATCATGTAATGAAAATCCAACAGTGATCTATATCACTGTTGAGAGATTAATTAAACCTGTGTACGTGGCTGATGTAATGTCATGACAGAGTGCTATTGTAGCTGTGGAAGAAAAGGACATTTTTAATGAAATGGAAGAACTGGATCACTCAACGCTAGACAAAAATCAAATGGCGATGAAAATGAAATGCATATGAAATCCATAATGTCAGAAAATTCAGCAGTACTTTGTTTATATTTATAACGGATTGGATCTTACCTTGAACTGTCAATTCGGCTGTCGATTGTGAATCTTTGGCTTTGCAGGTGTAATTTCCCGCATCACCCTCAACAAGATTATTTATCAGCAGTTTGGTTAATCGCCCCTCAAGCGTCATATGATATTTGGCTCCGCTTTTCAGCATCACTCTACCTTTCCTCCACTCAACTGGAGCACCAGGCTTTGAAAGTTCACAGGTAAATACTGCACTCTCACCCTCCGTAGATATCTGATTCTGAAGCTCTCGTTTGAAAGTAATTGGAAGGGCTGAGAAAACATTGACAGGTCTTTTAATATGAACAATTGAACTCACAGGCAGTAATCATATGATATATACTGTACACTACCGTAAAAAGCTGCAGAAAGTATGATACTTTTTTTTCGGATTCTTTGATAAGTAGAAAGTTCAAAAGAACAGTATTTATTTGAGAGATCTTTTGTAACATTATAAATGCCTTTACTTCCACTTTTGATCAATTTAAAGCAGCTTTGCAGAATAAAATTATTAATTAAAAAAAAATCTACTGACTTTAAACTTTTGAACGGTACTGTACAGTATACAGTATATATTTAACATGTTTTTGACATTACGTTTGACTTTCACTTCAGCTGTGGTCTTTTGGCTTCCAGTCACACAGCTGTATATCCCAGCATCATCAGGGAAAACATTAGTTATTTCCAACTCTGCAGTCTTTCCATCCAGCCTCATCTGGTACTGTGGCCCTGGAAGGAGCGGTTTATCTCCTCTCCACCATTCCACAGGTACTCCAGTTTTGGAAAGCTCACAGTGAAGGGTTATAGATTTGCCTTCCAGAGCTTCTTGGTTCTTAAGGTTTTGCTTAAAACTAGCAGGAGCACCTGTGAAACCACCATATGAATTTTATAATAACATACATTTTATAATAATGAAAACAAATCAATGAAACAAAATCTTACCAACAATTTTGACTGTAGCTTTGGTCTTTTGGTCTCCACAGACACATCTGTAGACTCCACTGTCTTCAGGCATGGCCTCACAGATGATCAGCTCAACTGATGTGTCTCGTTCTCTCATCTTATACTTCTCTCCAGGCTGGAGCAGTTCCTCTCCATTCCACCATTCTACTGGGACACCGGTTTTAGAAAGCTCACAGTGCAATGTTATCATCTTCCCTTCCTCGGCTACCAGGTTTTTCAGCTTCTCTTTAAAAGTAACAGGTTGAGCTACAGAACAAAAAGGAAAACAAGTAAGAACATCCTTATTTTTTTGTTCTTTCAACTTTGGCAAACGAACAAGTGAACAGATGACTGTATGTGCTCTCTTTACACACACACACACACGTGCTTAACAAATTTATTCGACCACCTGTCATAAAGACAGAAAACAAATATTTTAGGAATCTGTCAAAACTTTAAACCTAAAAACTGTATAATCATTTATTAGGCAAATAACAAACTGAAACAACTAAATAGTCTTTATTCACACATAATAACAAAAAAACTTTTATCTTGTATGGCCTCCTTTGGCCTTGATAACAGCTTGCATTCTTGCTGGCATTGTTTTTATGTAATTTTCCAGTCTCTGTTGTTATTGACTTCCAAATAGTTTCTAGTTGTTCCCAAAGACTTGCTTTTGATGAAAATTTTGTGCTATCTATCTTTGAATCCATAAAATTTCAACAATAATTATATTTTAGCATTACTGAACTACTGGACTGACTGGGTAAGCACAAAAAATCCTTACTCCTTAGTGTTCCTTTTTCCTTATTGGTAACCCTTACTAGTGAATTTAACTAACTTACCGCTAACCGTGATGTTGGCTGATGTCTCAGCAGTTTCGCTCGTACAGCTATAGACTCCGCTATCATCTTGCGTCAAATTAAAAATCTTCAGCTCTAGCATGCAGCCTCTCTGCCTGATTTTGTACTTCTCCCCAGACCTGAGAAGGTTGCTTCCTTTTCTCCACTGGACAGGGGTGTCTGGTTTGGATATCTCGCAGTGTAAGATTATACTGTTTCCCTCTTCAGCCATTTGATTTCTTAACTTCTGTTTGAACGTGATAGGTTGAGCTAAGGAAATACAAACGGATATATAAGCTCCATTTTCAGCATTCAGAGTACTGGAAAAGCAAATTCTATATATTTAACATCTTGTCTTACTTCGTATTTTGACAATGGCTTTGGTCCTTTGATCCTCACACACACAGATGTATGTTCCACTGTCCTCAGGAACTGGACTTCTGATTACCAGCTCTAGTATGGTGACTATGTGCCTCATCTGATACTTCTCCCCAGGCAAGAGAGTTTGTTCACCTTTCAACCATTCCACTGGGATTCCAGCTTTAGAAAGCTCACAGCGTAATATCACATTTTTACCTTCATCTGTCTCTTGGTTCTTGAGCTCTTTAATAAATGATATAGGAACCGCTGGAATGGATGAAATGGCATAAGTAAAGCTACACGATCAAAGCTGAATACTATAATTTCATTTTCATAGCAATCGATATCAATACCATTGACTGTAAGAGTAGCCATAGTTCTTTGGTCTCTGCAAATGCATGTGTAATTCCCTGAATCTTCTGGCTTCAGATTGTGTATTATAAGAGAAATGCAAGATTTCCTCTGCCTCATGTGGTACTTCTCACTAGATTTTAGCGTCTCGGGTCCTTTGCGCCACACAAACTGGACCCCGGGTATAGAGTATTCGCACATCAGCGTTACACTCTCTCCCTCTTTGACCTCTTGGTTCTGAAGCGCTTTTGTAAACTCAGCAGGAATAACTAATGTGAAACAAACATACAGATTTCAAATTTCAACCAAATTTAAAAAAACTTGGTGGTAAATTGCAGAAAAGAGACGTTTGAAATACCTTTAACAGTCACGGTGGCTTTAGTGCTGACAGATCCTGCATCGCACTCATACACCCCTGCGTCACTGTCTTTCACATCACGGATGGCCAGCCTGGCCTCATTTCCCGATCGACTCACTAAGTACTTTGAGGAATTCCAGATTAAACAGCCATCTTTGTACCAAACAATATGACATGGCTTTGAGGTCTTGCATAACAGCACCAAACTTCCTCCTTCGATTGCTTCTGTGTCTTCCAATGCTTTAGTTATCGTGGGGCGTCTCTCTGTAATTCAAATAAGTTGTATTACAAAGACAATCATTTTTGGTAACACTTTATTTTAAGGTGTCCTTGTTACACATATTGCATGTAACCCTAAGACAAACCGTAATCCTAACCCTAACCATATAGTAAGTATGTGTAGTTAATTAATATTACTCAGTACTTAAATGTATAATTACACTGTAACAAGGACACCTTAAAATAAAGTGTAACCTCATTTGTATACATACATTTCAATTGTATGCTGTACACCAGGGGTGCCCAATCCTGTTCCTGGAGATCTACATTCCTGCATAGTTCAGTTCCAACCCTGATCAAATACTGTAATTATCAAGTGCTCCTTCAGATCCTAATTAGTTGGTTCAGTTGTGTTTGATCAGGGTTGGAGCTGAACTCTGCAGGAAGGTAGATCTCCAGGAACAGGGTTGGGCACCCCTGCTGTACACTCTAATCTATATTGCATTTTGTTTCACATTTTTTTTACTTAATAGTCAATACAAAGACAAAAAAAACTGTTTAAACATAAGCCTCTTTAAAATAACTTTCTGATTTAAAATTCCTCTTTTGAGGTTTTTGAACCATCAAAAAGTTGTCAGAAATTATACATAAATTTCTATTTTTAATACCAAAGCAGTAAAAGAAACTGACAGTTTCATCTTTTGTAAATGTGTCCTTATGAGAATTTTTAATAGTTATCCACTATATTTGCCACAGGCATCTTGTCAAGTGTCAGGATTTATGACAGTTACCTCTAACTAATAGTGATGCGTATGATCTTTTGTCCCCAGCCTCGAAGGAGATGGTGCCGGTGTCTTTACGTGCAAGCTGTTTGAAGGTAAGAGTGTGGTATCCACCAGGTATCATCTTGATCTCATTAAGATCATTAGTGTAGAGCAAGGTCTCATCCAGGTACCATTTGACATCAGTGTAGTCACTTGGGCAGATCCGACACTTAAAGGTGATGGTATCTCCTTCTAGACACTCTTTATCTTCTAGTTCATCCACAATGACCACTTTTTGACCTGAGGGCCAGATTCATATGAAAAATATGACAGATGCATAAAAACTGAACATGTCTTAAAATTCATAGGGCCAGTTTTACTAAACAGGGCAAATTAGCACGACAGCACAATTCCAAAACAGCGCCGATGGGAGAGGAAATTTCTGCGGGTGATTTACTAACAATACGCAAAATAAAGAGCACAGACGCAACATCTCATTTACATATCGACCAACGCAATATACCAAGCACAGGGCAAATTAGCGTAGTCGCAAATAAAGAATAAAGAAATAAAGAAGCCACAGTACGTTGAAAAGAACCGGAGGCCAAAAAATGAAGGTTTGCTTGAAGTTTTGATAGAGCTGGTATTGCGTGACTAGGTTCCAAGGCGTCTTTTACATCCTGAAGCAAATTAAAAAATAACATGGCTTGGCAAACAATATGATATGCAAACGAAATGTGTTCTTCTGGCATTCAAAATAAATTAATACGTGTGGAAAAAATCCTCTCCCTTCTACCACGCGTTCTCTGTTCTCTGCGGTGCCTCCTCCAGCAACAATAATTGCAGCCATTTCAAGCGCAAAATAGTTTAAGACATGCTTTGTTTGGGTGTTAAATAATGGCGCAAATACGAGCGCAAACATTATTAAAACGCGTTGCGTGATTCATTTGAATACTCTCCTCCCATAACTTTTGTGTCTGAAAGGGAAACTCCTACAAATACATATTCAATAAGGTCAGGCACTAAAATAACTGTCCATGCCTTTTCAGCACTAATTCGTCACTGCGCGTCTTTAGTAAATCCTGACAGTACTATTTTAATGCCAAAAGACGGTTTTCTGCTGGCACAAGCTGTTAATAATACTGGCCCATAGTGTCCAAATGTTACCATTCTTGTAACATAACATCTAGTAATCTCAGATTTACAACCTTATTATTATATTATATTTTTATGACATTTATTATTTTAAGTCAATAAAGACAAATCTAATTTGCCTACCTTGAATTGTAAGTAAAGCCCTGCTCTGCATTGTCCCAACATCACAGGTGTAGACAGCACAGTCACTTTTCTCCAGATTGAAGATGGTCAGAGTGAGGACAACATCTTTCTTCTTCATCATGTACTTCTGTCCCGAGCTGAGCACCATTAGGCCTTTTAACCAGGTCACAATAGCGGCAGGCCTCCTGGTTTCACACTCCATGGTCACCATACCCTTTTCCTCTGCACGCATATCCTTCAGTTCCTTTGCAAATGTATGTTGCAAGTCTGAATTCACAACGAGAAAAGATTAACTGAGTTTATGGCACTCAGCAGAATGAACAAAGCTTTTGCACTGGGAAAAATTAAAAACAAGTGTAATAAATGAGTATTTACCTCTGACATCTAATCTCGCCCTTGTAGCAATCCCATCAGCCTCACAGCAGTACTCTCCTGAGTCCATTATAGCTGCATTATGGATGATGAGCTTCACCAGATAATTATTTTGGGTAATTTCATATTTTGGGCTGACTCTAATTAGCCGCCCATTTTTCAGCCATTTAACTGTTGCATCGGGTTTCGTGATCTCACAGCTGAGCTGTGGATCTTCACCAGGTGTTGCTTTAACATTTAGCATATCCCTAAAAACTCTCACAGGTTTCTCTGAGAACAAAAGAGACAGAAAATGAGCAATACTTGTAAAATGTGTGATATTTAAATAATAAGGGGTCTCACCTTTCACAAACAGCATAGTCCTGCAGCTGAGCTCTTTAATGGTAAAGACCACTTCGCCGGCATCAGATATTGTAACTTCCTGAATGCTCATTGTGTATTTGCACCCTTTGTTAGCGACTATGATCTGTCCATTGCTTACAATCAGTTGGCCATTCAAAATCCACGATGCTTCATCAATGATATCATGGGACAGGACACACTGAAAGCTGCAGCTTTCCCCTTCCAGCACAGTTGTTGTCCGTATGCGTTTGACAATGGTAATGTGCAGGTCTAAAAAAAGTCCCTCACATTAAATAAAATGTATTTTTGTTAAATTAATTATATCTAATTTTAATTAGATTCAAATATAGATTTTAAAACCTACCACGAACTATGACTTTCGCTTTAGTTTGGCTGCAGCCAATATCACAACTGTACTCTCCTCTGTCGTCCTTTCTCAACTTGCGAATTATAAGAGTCAATGACTTTCCCACATGGAGAATCTCATACTTCTCATTGGCGGTCAGAATTTCACCATCTTTCCTCCAGACAGGTTTCACTGATGGCTTGGAAACGTCACACTGCAAAAGGATTTCACCACGTTCCTCACCTGCTACGTCCTCCAGTGACCTGAGAAACACTGCTGGCTTCTCTAAGAGACATATAGAGCAAATGTCATATAGCAACAAAATTCCATCCGATAATTGATAAATGGTTCATATGAGAAATCTATACTACTTTGTTCCAAAAAAAAAGTTAACACCATAAAAAGTAAACAATTTGCATACTAAAGTGAATGTAGGCATCACAACATTATGATGTACAATAAGACATTTTTATTAATTTCCTATACATTTCTGCTATAGATACAATAGAAAATATAGAAAAAAAATATGTTCTCATAATAATAGAGAAGGGATGACGTTAAGATAGTCCTTAAACCTTGAGAATGATAATCACTGGAACTGAATGATTAGTTTTGTGTCATCAGTGTTTTGAATTGATAGTTTGTCTGTGTGGCCTGAAATGGGTTGTTATAGTATGTTTATTTTTTGAAAAAGAAATAAATAAAATAATAATAATAATTTTATGCATGAACTCGCACAACTCTGCTAAAGTTACATGTAAAGGGAAAAAACTCTGAAAGTAGAAATAGTGCTCTGAAAGTATTGAAAATATTTCCATAATTTATTGATATTCCTTTAAGAAAGTGCTTGACACAAACAAAATATCTGATATCAGTTTTTAATTCTTGTGTCTCTGCTTTAAATGTAGAGTAGTTGGACAGCAGTTTATTCTAAAATCTTGTTTTCCTAGTCCCGTGGTAACTGAAATCCTCACCTCTGACCCTGAGAAACGCAGACTCGCTGATATCAAAAGTTTTGAATGTTACACGGCTCTCTTGAGGAGCTAGTCGTTTTAAAATCAGACTGTACACTTTTCCAGAATTCTGGATTTTGTTGATGTGGTTGGTGTATAGGACTCGGTCATTGAGCAGCCACTGGACACTGGGTGACTCGTGATTCAGTTCACAGCTGAACACTGCAGTTCCATCCTCCTCGACCTCTACTTGCTCTAAGTGTCTTATGATCTTCAACCTTTTCACTGCAGGAAAAGAAAAATGATTTGTAATGTACTGTATGTGTCTTATCTGCGCTCTAAACATGCAATTCCAAGACAACTCCAGGACATGGATAGCTAAAAGCAGGTACCTTCCACACTGACTCTTCCTCTTGTCTCTGAGCCACCAGCCAGACAGCGATACTCTCCTGAATCTGCTGCTTTCACACCCATGATGGTCATCTCAACCCGGTTCTTTTCCCACTTCATTGTGTACTTATTGGAAGCAAACAGGGAGGTTCTACCCTTGAACCAGCGCACCATTCTGGGGGATGGACAGAACTCACAGCTGAGAGCAACTGACCCGTTCTCCTTCACCTCCACATCAGAAATGGGTTGTTTGACAATCAAAGGGCGCTCTATTAGGAAAAGCATAAGCAAGAATACATTTAAGGCACATGATTCACAATCCATTTAAACAAATGCTTTGCCCCAGGTTCTGATATTAAAATTCTGGATAATAATATACGCCAAAAATTATTTTTAATTATGTTATATCTGATTAACAATAAATAGTTAATGTTAAAATGAAATACTAGTTTAAAAAAAACACACACACAAAACTAAAATTAATCATGTAAAATGCTACAAGTGAATTTATGCATTATAATATTATCATGTACAGTATGAACAAATGACATTAATTTTGAGATCTGCTAATATTTAATTATTAAAGAGGGATGTTATTATTAACTAAATCTAAAAACCAAACTTTTTTGTTACTTGAAATAAAATTAACTTTAATTTAAATAAAATACATAATTTTTAAAAAAATCCTTAAGCTTATTTCAGCCAGTTACCAAAGCAACATTTCTTACAGTTCATATTGATGTACTAAAATAACTTAAACTGAAATAAAATTAATGAAAACTATATAAAAAATAAAAATGACACACAACACACAAAACTGCTAAAACTAAAATTAAAATGAAAATATAAAAATAAAAACGAATTCAAAAATATTAATAAAAAAACTAATAGTATCTCAATGATACTAAAATAACCGATTATTAGTGGTTTTAAAGTTTATTTGAGTGTTACATGACTGCAAGTTAATCTAAATGCCAAAATAGTAGAAATGACCATGCACAATTAAATAACTAATATGCTGATAGCAATTAAAGCCTGTAATATTGGCAACTAATATAATAATAATAATTTAATAATAATTTATGCATTTAGCAGACGCTTTTATCCAAAGCGACTTGCAGTGCATTCAGGCTATATATTTTTTACCAGTTTGTGGTATTAATAATATGGCACCAATTTGTTGTGTATCCCTACTCTGAATATGTGAGAAGATAATTACCTGTAACTGTGAGTTGAGCTTCTGACTTGCTCTTCCCCGAGGTGAACTGCACAGTGCCACACATACTACTGTCGGTTTGAGTCAATATGAGTCTGTTCGAGGTTCCTTGCCTCTCAATCCTGATTTCTGGACAGGGACATAGTATCTGCCCATTCAGGGTCCATTTCGGTGCCCTCTCTAACTTAATACTTGTTTCCACTTTAAAACGAGCCTCTTTAGGCTCCATGACCTCCACAGAACTGAGTCCTTTCAAAATGCTGATGGCCTGCTCTGTAAGAATGGATCCAATATTCACTGCATAAAAGTCTTAGCATTTCAAAAGGATAGACTAAGAATAATTCTGTTAAATCAATGCTTATATTAAAACTGGGTAGTAAATTGTACTTAAAATCTGATTGAATTTAACTTCTCACCCTCTACAAACAGTTGGCAGGAAGTCCTGTCATCGACAGCATCACAGATAAAGGTGTCTTCATCTGAGGATCCCACATCATCTATGATAAGTTGTCGGTACACGCCTTCACTGATAGTTTGGTACTTCCTATTTGGCACAATTTCATGATTTCTTCTGTACCATTTAACTGCAGCATTGGCACGAGAGACCTGGCACTCCAGCAAGGCACGATGTTTGTACATGGCAATCTTCACTCTCAGGGGCTTCACAATATGAACTGGAAGCTCTACAATGATCATCATTGTTAAATTTGAACAAAATTGGAAAAAAGGGATAAAATGTGATTTGCTCTTTTTTTTTTTTACCTTTGACTCCTAGTGTTGCTGTTGAAGAGACCCTCTCAGCAGTGAATCTGATCTCACCAGCATCTTCTGGTTTGACTGATTTGTAGGTTAGGGAGTGTATTTTACCTGTGTTTATGAGATTTGATTGAATTTGAAAGAGCTGAAGAAAATTAGAATCTAAAACAAAACGTGATCATATTCTGGGAAAGACTTTTTTGGTCATCCTCAAAAAGTTTCATATTGTTACTTTTTAAACAATATAACACCAATGACCAATTAAAATGAACTACATGGAAATACATTATGATAATGTAAAGGTAAATTAAAATCATGAAATTAAAATCAAAATGCATAGGTTTAAACAGCTTCTTTTTACTCTGAACTCAGAAGTATTTTTCCACAGCTTTTTGTATTTGCTGAATACAAAGTTTGTAACATTAAAAAACATTCAAGAAATCTAGGGCCAAAAGTTTTTTATTATCCGCTTTTTTCTTTCTTTTGTTTTTTGCAAGATTGTTATATACGTAAGTGTTACATTTTTTTTTTATCAACAAATATACTAGATGTAGGTGATCCAGGGTTTTAGGCACTGGACAAACTCAAATATATATTTTTATGTGCAATATAGCACGAAACTAAACTTTAGGGTAGATTATAGTATAATGCTTTTCATATTATGGAGTTTGAAGTCTTCAGTCTTTTTTCATGACTGAAAAAAAAAAGTTAGTTGCCATGTTTGTCACCATATTTTGCGAAGGACCCTTGAATGTACATAATAAGCCACCAGTCAGTGTGTTACTCAACCTCTCACACATACCCTCACATCTTATTTTAACATTGTCCCCAGCTCTCAACCGGCTGTCATCCTTGTACCACTTCCCATCCACATCTTCCCAGTTGACCTCACAGATAAATGTCACACTCTCCCTCTCGGTCACACTGACATTCTGAAGAGTCTTCACAATCTTTATATTCCTGGCTGAGAGAAAGTAGACATGACAGTAAAGAACTGCTACTGTATCACAGGCAACTCTAATAACTTTTAAACTGACAAAAGACTGTAAATTATCCAAAACTTCTGGGTTCTGAGACATCCCACCCATTATCCCACAAATAAATGACTTTATACTGCATTAAATACAGGTTGCATATTGATGGAATGGTACCTGTGACTGTCAGCATAGCAGAGCTTTCAATCCCTTCAGCCTTGAAACTGATGACACCCATGTCAGCAACCGTGACGCGCGTGAGTGTGAGTGTGTGTTTTTTGCCCTGCGTGGCAATTCGACACACAGGCCTGGATTTAAGTGGGACTCCATCCCTGCTCCATTGACCCTGGACGTACGCATGACTGAGGACCACATCAAATGTACAGGCTTCTTTCTCACACAGCGTCACATCTTCTAGCCCTTTTACCAATTGAATTCTATTCACTTCAGACAAAAATAGAACAATTATCAGTTTCTTTTTTGTAACAAAAACTGCCCTATACGAAGCCCGCAAAGTGACATTTGAGGGGAAGTTGTCGCATGCTCAAGTTTTCTAGCTTTTACTTGCGCGCGCGATACTGTTGCGTGAGACGTACTCGCGCCAAATTCTCCTATTGAATCGTGCGCATGCGAAATTACGAATGTCACTTCAGGGACTGCATATCTTCTTAACAGCAGCAATAGTGTAAAATAAAATATGATATAATAAAATTCAGAATGCTTAATTAATAAATGAGTCTTTGCAGTGCATTCAGGCTATATATTTTTTACCAGTTTGTGGTATTAATAATATGGCACCAATTTGTTGTGTATCCCTACTCTGAATATGTGAGAAGATAATTACCTGTAACTGTGAGTTGAGCTTCTGACTTGCTCTTCCCCGAGGTGAACTGCACAGTGCCACACATACTACTGTCGGTTTGAGTCAATATGAGTCTGTTCGAGGTTCCTTGCCTCTCAATCCTGATTTCTGGACAGGGACATAGTATCTGCCCATTCAGGGTCCATTTCGGTGCCCTCTCTAACTTAATACTTGTTTCCACTTTAAAACGAGCCTCTTTAGGCTCCATGACCTCCACAGAACTGAGTCCTTTCAAAATGCTGATGGCCTGCTCTGTAAGAATGGATCCAATATTCACTGCATAAAAGTCTTAGCATTTCAAAAGGATAGACTAAGAATAATTCTGTTAAATCAATGCTTATATTAAAACTGGGTAGTAAATTGTACTTAAAATCTGATTGAATTTAACTTCTCACCCTCTACAAACAGTTGGCAGGAAGTCCTGTCATCGACAGCATCACAGATAAAGGTGTCTTCATCTGAGGATCCCACATCATCTATGATAAGTTGTCGGTACACGCCTTCACTGATAGTTTGGTACTTCCTATTTGGCACAATTTCATGATTTCTTCTGTACCATTTAACTGCAGCATTGGCACGAGAGACCTGGCACTCCAGCAAGGCACGATGTTTGTACATGGCAATCTTCACTCTCAGGGGCTTCACAATATGAACTGGAAGCTCTACAATGATCATCATTGTTAAATTTGAACAAAATTGGAAAAAAGGGATAAAATGTGATTTGCTCTTTTTTTTTTTACCTTTGACTCCTAGTGTTGCTGTTGAAGAGACCCTCTCAGCAGTGAATCTGATCTCACCAGCATCTTCTGGTTTGACTGATTTGTAGGTTAGGGAGTGTATTTTACCTGTGTTTATGAGATTTGATTGAATTTGAAAGAGCTGAAGAAAATTAGAATCTAAAACAAAACGTGATCATATTCTGGGAAAGACTTTTTTGGTCATCCTCAAAAAGTTTCATATTGTTACTTTTTAAACAATATAACACCAATGACCAATTAAAATGAACTACATGGAAATACATTATGATAATGTAAAGGTAAATTAAAATCATGAAATTAAAATCAAAATGCATAGGTTTAAACAGCTTCTTTTTACTCTGAACTCAGAAGTATTTTTCCACAGCTTTTTGTATTTGCTGAATACAAAGTTTGTAACATTAAAAAACATTCAAGAAATCTAGGGCCAAAAGTTTTTTATTATCCGCTTTTTTCTTTCTTTTGTTTTTTGCAAGATTGTTATATACGTAAGTGTTAAATTTTTTTTTTATCAACAAATATACTAGATGTAGGTGATCCAGGGTTTTAGGCACTGGACAAACTCAAATATATATTTTTATGTGCAATATAGCACGAAACTAAACTTTAGGGTAGATTATAGTATAATGCTTTTCATATTATGGAGTTTGAAGTCTTCAGTCTTTTTTCATGACTGAAAAAAAAAAGTTAGTTGCCATGTTTGTCACCATATTTTGCGAAGGACCCTTGAATGTACATAATAAGCCACCAGTCAGTGTGTTACTCAACCTCTCACACATACCCTCACATCTTATTTTAACATTGTCCCCAGCTCTCAACCGGCTGTCATCCTTGTACCACTTCCCATCCACATCTTCCCAGTTGACCTCACAGATAAATGTCACACTCTCCCTCTCGGTCACACTGACATTCTGAAGAGTCTTCACAATCTTTATATTCCTGGCTGAGAGAAAGTAGACATGACAGTAAAGAACTGCTACTGTATCACAGGCAACTCTAATAACTTTTAAACTGACAAAAGACTGTAAATTATCCAAAACTTCTGGGTTCTGAGACATCCCACCCATTATCCCACAAATAAATGACTTTATACTGCATTAAATACAGGTTGCATATTGATGGAATGGTACCTGTGACTGTCAGCATAGCAGAGCTTTCAATCCCTTCAGCCTTGAAACTGATGACACCCATGTCAGCAACCGTGACGCGCGTGAGTGTGAGTGTGTGTTTTTTGCCCTGCGTGGCAATTCGACACACAGGCCTGGATTTAAGTGGGACTCCATCCCTGCTCCATTGACCCTGGACGTACGCATGACTGAGGACCACATCAAATGTACAGGCTTCTTTCTCACACAGCGTCACATCTTCTAGCCCTTTTACCAATTGAATTCTATTCACTTCAGACAAAAATAGAACAATTATCAGTTTCTTTTTTGTAACAAAAACTGCCCTATACGAAGCCCGCAAAGTGACATTTGAGGGGAAGTTGTCGCATGCTCAAGTTTTCTAGCTTTTACTTGCGCGCGCGATACTGTTGCGTGAGACGTACTCGCGCCAAATTCTCCTATTGAATCGTGCGCATGCGAAATTACGAATGTCACTTCAGGGACTGCATATCTTCTTAACAGCAGCAATAGTGTAAAATAAAATATGATATAATAAAATTCAGAATGCTTAATTAATAAATGAGTCTTACATGCCATGTTTAGGAACTTGTCTTCTCACAAGCCTTTAGGAACGGCCAGCAACTTCAACATTAGGCCTACTGCTCCAAGTTGAATTCTAAAAAGTGTAATCGTATACTCATCGACATTTTAAAATAAAAATAACCCTTTTGTGTATCACAGAAACAGATCTTATTGGTGAATACAACTTGTGGCTGCTCTTCTAATATGAAATATGATACTGACAGAAATAATACTCCCTACAGCTTACACTCCCTCTATGTAATTAGTTAATAATTTGGAATGCACCTATGTCTCTGCCACTCTAGCTGACTTTATGGTTGGTTCATTAATTTTTGTCCATATGTGCAGATACAACTGATGTTTGTCTGGGTCAAATAAAGAGACAAAGGCAGTAACTACACACTTCTTTCTCACATTACAAACAAACACTTCTCCCAGTTGTCCCATTGGTGTGTCACCAGCGTTCAATTAATAGTTGGTCTCAAGTGTATATAATACTTTGAAACATGACACCATCCTTGAGATTAAAACACAGAATAAGTTATGAATATTGTATTTTTTTTGTATTAATCAGACTACACAAAACAACTGGGAATGTAAATGGTCTCAAATTAATTTAAGTCTCAAATCTTCTTTGTGAATCATGCACCAGAACAACAACTTGAGATCAAGCGTGAGAAAAAAGTTCATACTGACCAGATTTTTAAGAAGGAACAAATGGATGATCTTCCGTTTTACTCACCATTAGCCAAATCTGACATTTTCCTCACATAAAAGTCCAAAAGAGACACTTCTTATCATGTTTTGAAGCTAGCAACAAAAATACCGAAAGACATCAAGGCCCACCCATAATTTTCTGTAGTTCACGTAAATTCCTCCAGTATTATCCCCAAAACTTTGACCAAAGATACCCAGGTCAGTCTGCTATCCCCTGTTTCCTTTGGCAAACAAGCAGCTGAAAGTGTTTTTCTTTTTTTTCAGCTTTCCCAAAGGCTAATACCGAACAGCTGACATATCTCCAACATAACTGTGCGTCATTATACATAAAGATAGAAACATCTTGGCTACATGGATCAAGTCCTGCCTGCTAGCATTGTTTTCGTTTCCTTTGGCAAACAAGCAGCTGAAAGTGTTTTTCTTTTTTTTTCAGCTTTCCCAAAGGCTAATACCGAACAGCTGACATATCTCCAACATAACTGTGCATCATTATACATAAAGATAGAAACATCTTGGCTACATGGATCAAGTCCTGCCTGCTAGCATTGTTTTCATCCACCGCAGATGACTGACCACCCACCTTTCTCAAAGGATGGTTTGGTTCATAACAGTTAGTCTATTTACTATATCTCATATCTGACTATACATCCCTTAACAAATGAACCCAAAGAAACTGATTCACAGGATTGATTCCCAAAGATTTAATTGATTAATGTTGTGTTGACCAAAAGCTATTCACAGTAGCACAGGTTCATTAATCATATTTCTCCGATAGTTGCCAAAATAACTAAGTTGGAAAGGTCAAAAAGATCCTAAATCCTTATTCTGAATGCCCATACTGCAGGACTAGACTAGCGTCTGATCAAGCTGTTATGCAAAATAAGCAGGATTCATTCTGACAACCGAAGCTGCAGTGTCTCTACATGTTTAATTGAAATTTTGAGAATTATTTTCCATTGTTTGTTCTGTTGGAACTTTGTTAGAGTTATCTAAAAAAAAAACTTTCATTAAAAAAAAAGAATGTAAAATGAGAAACTTTGAATTTAAAACATTTTTCATTTTACATTTAGTCATTTTGTCAAGTATAAATAGTTTATAAAATTTTAACATCACTGGCATAAGCTGCACCGATTTGTCATGGTTTGTCTTGATGCATAATGCTTACAGTTCAATGTGAAATGTGTCATTTCAATGTTAGCAGCGACATACACAATTAATTTGATTTGACAGTCTAGCTGAGCTAGACATAATAATTGGCTCAACCGATGGCATGAGTTTGGGGGCGGAACTACCTGTTTTTGCTAACTGAAAGGGAGCATGTTCAAAAACTGACATTATTTCTGTTTGGTGACTAAATACTGTAAATGCACTACTTCACCTTTACAACTCTTTAGTGCATTTAGTAAAGTCTGTCTGATGAGTTGCAAACATCCACCAAGCATGTGCAGAAGAAATCTCAACTCAAAGTGACATGGACGCAATATTACCGATGGCCCGAAGACACAATATAAATAGCAATTTGTTAAGGAACCAGGGCCATGTGAGGATGTGTTAGGTGAAATTAGAACTTGACGAAACAGCTGAACACTTCACCTAAGCTCACAGGTCCTTGTTTGGATCCCATCTCTGTGAGTTTCACATGTCCTTTGGTACTGTCTCTCTCTACCCTGCTGACAACAGATTTACCAAGTGCCATAAATCAACTCGAAGTCACCTTGTTGCTCACACTATTATATTGCATTGCACTCCATTATAATTGCTATAATTCTTATGATTATAATTCTCATTATAGTTCAACTTGAATCAATATAAATAGACTCAAACTATTTTATATACACATTGTCAGAATCATGCTTTAGAAATATATAAATAAACGTAAAGCAGTTTGGCTAAATTCACTCTATAGTACCCATGACACAGTTGGAATGTAAGTGTAATTATAGGGAGAGCAAAAAATGCATGTACTTCTGAACATCAATGATGTTGATGCTGTGCAGCTTATTATTATAAATTAGCACCAAAACCTTACTTTTAACTTTGTGAGCTCAGAGTGCACTGCACAAAAGTTCTACTTCTATAAAATATGCAGATCTACATGTTTACCAGGACTGAGTTGCACTGCTTTGAAAGAGTGGCTGTCCATTTGTTGATCTGAGATAATCCCTTAAACCCTAGACTGGGGGGCTGTCTCAGTTTCAGCCCAGACCAATCACAACTCCACATGTCTAACTGGGGCTGCAAAATCCCCTTCTCCCATTAGTTGTCCTTGATCTGAAGCACGTACTGTCTTTTCACCTCTATGTATGGACCCCAACAACCCACAGCAGACCCAGGAAGAATTCTTATACAGGGAAACTTATTAGCTTGACATTAATAAAAACACATTTTTAGTTCAGGTTCAGTTTAGTTTAGGATCAATAAGGGGTTATTATATAATGAAATTAATCCATTTAATTAGCAAGGATTAATTAAATTGATCAAAACTGACATTAAAGAATTGCTACAAAACAATAAATGCTGTTCTTTTGAACTTTCTATTCATTTAAAAATCCTGACAAAATATCATGTTTTCCACAAAAATATTAAATGGCACAACTGTGTTCAGTACTAATAATGATAGGAAATGTTTCTTGAGCACCAAATCAGCATATTAGAAAAAAAATTATTTCTGAAGGATTATGTAACACTGCACACTGAATTAATGGCTGCTGAAAATTCTGCTTTGTCATCCAAGAATAAATTACATTTTAAAATACATTAAAATAGAAATCAGTCATTTTAAAGTGTAAGAATATTTTACAATATTACTGTTTTCCTGTTCTTTTGATCAAACAAGTGCAGCCTTGGTGAGCATAAGAGACTACAAACTTTTGATCAGTAGTGTACAATGAACACTTTATATAAATCTGCTGGACGGATCTAATGAAGTGGTGAAACACCAAAGTAAGTGGCATGTAAATGTTTGTGTTTACCATAGACGTTTACATTACATTGGCCATTTTTAACCCACCACAATAAGAATTTTACTGGTTAAAATAATTGAATCTAAATTTAATCTGAGATTTTAGCAGCCATCATATCTCTGACTGTTATATCACTCAGATTAATGTATCTTCATTATTTTTGTCATACAGCACTTTGCATTTGAGGTGTAAGCATGTTAGTACTGACAGTGACACTTTCTTGTCAGTTGCAAAAATATTCAGGCTATGCCAGTTTATCGAGGGGAAGTACAGAGTGTTAGATACGATAAACCCTGTGATCATGTTTTTCACGCTGGGGTTTACACTCTTAAATGGACTAGGAGATATGCCTTTCCTCTTTAATGGAGATGGTATCTGTGTATTTATAGACCCACAAGCTCTTTTCCACCCCTCAATTTGGATTTTAATCTACAACTGAACAAAAAACATGCATACTGTCATAAGATAATGATGTCATAAGCTAATTGATACATTTATTGGTAAAGGCAGGGAAATGCGGTACTATGGTTGCTCATGTTAACACTTATATTGTTACTTTTTTCCTTTCTTCTTGCCACCTTTGCTCCCTGTTTTTGAGGACTCTTCATCACCCTCTTTCCCTGAGGCAGCTTTAATTCTCTTCTTTCCAAGGGGAGTCTTGGCATACCAGTTCTATGGAGAAAAAAAACTAAATTTATTCTATATATATATATATAGAGAGAGAGAGAGAGAGAGAGAGAGCACTAGAAATTATTGTCAAGTTAGCTTTTAAATTAAATGTGCAATGCAATGAAAAGCCATGGTATCAGATATTTGAGAGATTTTACTTACTTTTAATGCCTCTTCTTCCTCCTGAAACACAGGGTCGATTCTTGCAAGTGGAGACACAAACTCTGAGGCTGTTAGTGGACGTTTAGGAAATTGCTGAATGCGCCGTTCGGTCAAGATGCTACGCACCACCTGCACCATGTGACCTTGTGTGTAGCCATCAGAGATCTTTGCCAGAGAGCTGAGGTCCAGGGCACTGGTTACTTCTCCTCCATTCTTTTTTATCAGCTCTTTCCACATTACTGTGACAATATGCATGATTGGAAACACTGTGATTTTGCTTATTTTTTTTTAAATATAATATACACTATTTTAGGCTCAGTACGTTTTTTTTTTTTAATAAAAACGATAATTTAAATTGTAATTATGATTAAAAAATATTACAGATTTTTTTTTTATCAAATAAATGCAGCCTTGGTAAGCACTTAGCTTACCATATCTTGATGCATAGTCTGGCCGAGGTATGAGGATGATCTTATTGTAGAATTTGCACAAGGATTTCAGGTCTGCACTGTGTGGATCACTTGTCGTTCCTACTATTAAAACACAATCTTCTCCTTTGATGGACTTAAGGATCTTGGGTAAATCTTTCTTCAGACGTTTCGGATCTAACTGTGTACCAGAATGAAAACCAAGGAAATAGCTCATTACATGTCATTTCACCACTAGACAGATCACAAGTGGGTTACACTTTTTACCTCCTTCTCCTCTTTTGGTACTTTTTTGTAAAACATCTTTTCAGTTTCTCCAATCCATATTACAGAAGGCTGCATCAGTTTGGCAACCTGAACAGAATACAGAGTACAAAATACATCAAAATACCAACAATTAGCAGGCCAGTATCACAGATTTAGGCCAATTTCACATTAAACTTTACCTTAAACACCACATGCAGCATCATCTGCAATCCACTCTTGCCAGGGTATTTTCCAGCCACGTTTAAAGGTGAAAGGTCAAACAGATTGGCTCCAGTCTCCTGGCAGATGGCATGGACCAACATTTTCTTACCCACCCCTGACGGACCTACTAGCAGCATGGTCTTCACCAGGGGAGCCTTCTCATGCACTGCTTGGGAACCTATAGGACAAAGAAAATGTTTTATTCGATCCATTTAGCTGGCCAGCTTGACAACATATGAAAAAGTTGGCATTTCAAAGGTAAAAATAAGAAAATCCTGAGCGATTAATTTACTCACCTAATGGTAAGACAGCATAGAGTGCTACAACTTGCCGAACATCGGATAAGGACGGCATAGGCTCAATGTCAGTCTGTCGTAGAGTTGTGCCGAGATAGCTATAGTCCCCTTTAAAAACAGAGCAGGTGTGTATATACACTTACAGAAATATATAACCCCATTTTAACTTATGAAAGGGCCAAATAAGCTTTAGAAGTGTCTGTTTCTCTTTTTTTTTTTTTCAAAATATGTAAATTTCTAAGAGAATTATAAACAGATTGTAAATACCTAGATAATCTTTTAGTTTAACATTATCTGCCTTTTTCAGCAATTCCTGTTCAACCAGCTCTTCAAACAGTGACTCATTGGTGATAAAGAGAGATAGAGAGAGAGAGAGAGAGAGAGAGAGTTTGATTAACTTGAGTTCAGTGAGTTCACAATTTAAAAGTTTGGGGTCGGTAAGATTTTTAAAAATGTTTTTGAAAGAAGTCTCATGACAACAAGGCTGCATTCATATGATCAAAATGGAATCAGGAAAAAAATGTAATATTGTGAAATATTTTTACAATTTATTTCAAAACATAATTTAGCCTGGCACAGGTAAATTTTTCAGCAGCTACTGTACTGTATTACTTCAGCCTTCAGTGTCACATGATTCTTCAGAAATCATCTAATATGCTAATTTGGTGCACTTCTTATTATTTCTTAATATTATCAATACTGACAATAGTTGTGCTACTTAATATTTTTGTGGAAACTGATCTTTTTTTCAGGATTCTTTTGATGATGAAAAGAACAGCATTTAATTAAACCACTGTAAATGCCTTTACTCTCACTTTTGATCTATTTAATGCATATTTGCTGAATTAAAAGTATTAAATTCCTCTTTTTTTTAATCTTACTGACTCCAAACTTGAACAGTAGTGTATTATTTAACATTTATGGGAAAAGTTCACCCAAAAATTATAATGTCATACTTAAGTATTCATATTCAAACATGTTTAACTTTCTCCAGTGGAAAACAAAAAATTAATTTCTGTGGTATATTCTGGCATTTCCATATAATAAAAGTGAATGGATATCATAAAAGTGGTTCATATAACTCGTGTATATTTCATATATTTCAAGTCTTCTAAATATAGTGCAAAAGTCATACAGTAAGGATCACTTTAATTGAGCATTTGTGTGTGTGTTTTTCGAAGCTTGAAAGCCTTAGTCATTATTCATTGCAACTGCATGGAAAAAACATCCAGTACAATGATTAGAAATTTCTCCTTTTGATTTCCATGGGGGGAAAAAAGTCATACAGGTGTAAAACATAATGACAGTGAGTAATTAAAGATATGAACTATCCCTTTAACCATTCCAAATTTTCAAAGACACGTAAAAAAAAACAATAACTAAAAAAACCTATCCGCTGTAAGGTCTTTGTCCTTCTTCTTCTTCTTTCCACTTTTTGATGCCTTCTTTTTCTGTGTAGTAAGAAACAAAATGTGCATAAAGACTAAGTTTTCAATTTCTTCATTTACTATGTGTAACAAAACACATACTGTATATAAAGTCAATGTCTCTGATGTTATCCAATAAATCCATGTAAACAGAAGTGATTTACTGTACTTTTGCAGCACCCTTGACCTTTCCGCTTTTTTCTTTATCCACAGCCAGCTTCCAATTAGCCAGTTCCTGTCTCATCAGTTCATCCACCTGAACAAGCAACAAAAACCGATGTCTCTGAAAGCTAGGATTAACGTTAATAAAAATGGCAATAATTGTGAGGGACACGTGGCCTTAAATGTTTGATCTCAGGGAGACTTTAAGAAGAAAAACGGCAGTAAATCTAAAACCGCACGTAAACGCAGATCAGTTTAACAGCAGTAGCTGTAGTTTCACAACAAGCTAAAAGACATTCAGTGAACCATCAGTCACCTGTTTTCTTATTTCCACCTCAATCTCTTTTATTTTTTCCTCCTTGATCAGCTCCAGCTCGTGTCTTTGACTAAAATTTTTGGTCTCATTTCGGTTTTTCCAAACCTCTGCAGATCAGATGAGATAATCACACTCACACCCTCTCTCTTGAGAATGATATGTTGTTACTGTAACACACAAATGTTTAAATATTCAATTTTCCTTGCCAGAAAATGTCTTGTGTCCCCTCTCAATATCTTCCAGATAGGCAGATGGTAGCATCTTCAGTCCAGGCTCTTCCTCCTGTGATAGTACAATTATGTTACATATTAGAAGAACTACACTCAATGAGATATACAGTAGAGAAATACTTGGTAATCATATTCAGTAATGTTCTTTGCAGTGTTTTCCTATTTACTATTTTGTCATTGTGGTTTTACAAATTGTTGTTTTAAGTGCATGTCAAGTCCTTTCCTCAATTCTTACCTCGTCATCGACTTTCTCTTTCTTTCCTTTTTCTTTTGTCTCCTCCTTGCCCTTTGTTTTTTTGTTGGCATCTTCCTCCTCCTTTGCTGCCAGTTCTTCTGCCAGCTTCAAAGGAAGACATGATTGTGTCAACGAAAACATGACAAACATGACAGTTTTCTTTAATCATAATCATACTGAATAGGATGGGTAAAGAACATCCCAAACAAATGTAATTCTACTAAGCCTTTTCTATATATACATAGGTTTTGGTCAAAGATGAACATATACAGCGGGTAAAATAAGTATCGAACACGTCACCATTTTTCTCAATAAATATATTTCTAAAGGTGCTGTTGAAATTTTCACCAGATGTCGGTAACAACCCAAGTAATCCATACATACAAATAAAACAAAACAAATAAGTGCTCAGGTGTGATTTTGGCCCATTCTTCCACACACAGTCTTCAAATCTTGAAGGTTCTGTGGGCCTCTTCTATGAACTCTGATCTTTAGTTCTTGCCATAGATTTTCTATTGGATTCAATTCATTCTAGCAGCTTTATTTTCTTTCTCTGAAACCAATTGAGAGTTTCCTTGGCTGTGTGTTTGGGATCAGTAGGCGCGTTTCCATTACAGATTTGCGCAAAACTTTGGCGATATTTTCTGAATGTCGATAAAAAAGTATTGCGAAATGACGGCGTTTCCATTAACCAATGTTATGCGGCTAAAACGTAACCTTTTGCCTCTCGCGATAAGTAACATGCTTTTTCTTCAGCAATGGAGTCTTGCATGGTGAGGGTGTATACAGGATACAGTACATTACTTACTGTTTTCTTTGAAACAATTGTACCTGCTAATTCCAGGTCTTTCTGAAGCCCTCTACAAGTGGTCCTTGGCTCTTAGACAACTCTTCTGATAATTCTTTTCACTCCTCTGTCAGAAATCTTGTGAGGAGCACCTGGTCGTGGCCCTCTAACCAATGCCATCAGTATGTTTTGCAAAAATAAGGTTGCGAGGGTCTTGAGAGAGCTCTTTGCTTTTACCCATCATGAAATGTTTCTTGTGTGACATGTTGGTAATGAGACACCTTTTTATAGGCCATCAGTTGGGACTGAACCAGCTAATATTAATTTCCACTGACAAGGGGCAGGATTGCTTTCTAATTACTGATAGACTTCAGCTGGTGTCTTGGCTTTCCATGCCTTTTTGCACCTCCCTTTCTTCATGTGTTCAATACTTTTTCCCTGTGTCATTCCACTTTATTACACAGAACTTACTTTGTGAACTTATTTGTTTAGTTTTCTTTGTATGTATGGATTACTTGGGTTGTTACCGACATCTGGTGAAACTTTCATGTCAACAGCACCTTTAGAAATATATTTACTGAGAAAAATGTGACGTGTTCAATACTTATTTTACCCGCTGTATTTACCTCCTCAGGTGTTTTCTCTGCGAATATAAGAGCTGAGCCTCCATTCTCCTCCTCTGGGTAGTCAGGAAATGAGCCTGTTGCATCACTATTCACAAGTACTCATTTTAATGTTGATAACATATGCTCAGTAAAACACCAAGGTAATATTAATTGTGTGCAACCATCAGCAAGGGATCCCACTCACCGGCACTCAATGAACCACTGTCGGATCTGATCTTTCATGGTCTCCTTCATTTCTGGGCCCTCCACTTCCCTGAGCTGATAAATAACAGATCCAATGGATTTCTGATAGTCATCTTCATGTTCGTCTTGTCTGGTCCGCCTGTTGGCCTCATTGTTTAAGGCGTCCAGTTCGGTTTGGGATGGATAGGACAGTTTTGGATCCATGGCCTGAAGATGGCACAGCCAGAGAATGAAATAAAAAGAAACAGTATTAGAGTTCCATCTACTGGTGGCAACAAGGTGGTTGTATACTCACTATGTAGTCAAGCTGCAGAAGCACAATGAACTCCAAAATATTTATGACTTACTTGAAATATTTATGTTTGACTATTAATACAAAGCAGGTACCTTTGTTAATGTACTTTGCATGTATTATAAAGCACCCAAAAAGTACCTCTTTATTCAGCAAGGATTGATTAAAAGTAACAGTAAAAAAAACTTTTACATTGTTGCAAAAAAAAAAATCTATATCAAATAAATGCTTTGTTTTTTGTTGTTGTTTTTTTTTTCATTTAACACTTATAATAAAAATAAATATTTCTTGAGCAACAAATCAGCATATTAGGATGATTTCTGAAGGATAACGTGACACTGAAGACTGGAGCGATGGCTGATAAAAATTCATCTTTGCCATCACAGGAATAAACTACATTTTGAAATATATTAAAATAGAAACGTTTTTTTAAACTGCAATATTTCACAACATTTCACATAAAGTTTCACAATATTTCATTGCTGTTTTACTGTATTTTTGATCAAATAAATGCAGTCTTGGTCAGCATAAGAGACTTCTTTCAAACACATCAAAATACATCAACCCTAAACTTTTGAATGGTAGAGATACATAATTCATTTTACCATTCCAAGAAATATAATTTCCTCTTCACGTAGCCTTTTTGTAATTTTTCTTTGCATGAAACCTCTCCACACCTAAACAGAGATTATAATTAGTTTAAGAAATTTACTGTATTTCTAAACTTTTTTTAGTGTAAACTAATAGTAATACATTAATTATAACTATTTTGTGTGAACATAATAGTATATTTTACCTTCTGGATACAAACTGCGGCCTGGTCAGTGCTAACTGCCTCTTGTTCCTCAGCTCTCCTCTGTCTCTCAGAGTCTCTATGGATCTCTCGCATGAACTTTGCCCTCAGTCGTCCTTGCCGTGCTCTTTCAGCCACTTGGATGATTTTAATGGCCCTCTCCAGAGTCAACATGCGCATTACAGGAGGCTTTGGAAGGCAAGAGAAGTCATGTAAGCACAAACCAATGCAATTATTGTTGTTTATGATGAAACATGAGCAATTGAACTCTTTCCTGCCTTTTCTGTCACATCCATTTGGTTTAATATAGCAGCAAACATTCGTTCTCTGTCCTGCAGCACTTTGTTCCGCTCCCAAATGAAATACCTGGGAACTGGAATCTCAAGGTCCTCCTTTGACAAACATGATTGAAATGATGATGGTGTACGGTTTAAATACATTTATTAAGTCCATTACAGCATTAAAGACACTCACAGGGGTTAGTTTCAGGTCTTGGATGATGTCATCCATGTAGTGGTACTCAGAAAATTCCTTTTCCACCATTTCGTTCTTGAGCTCCAGAACACGGCCTATCACACTGTCCAGCACCTGCCTAATCGCACGCCTCTTTTGGGGGTGAACGCTTTGGTCATAAGCCTCTTCTAGCTGCCTGAAGATCTGCACATAGCGGACATAGAAGGTGGCGAGCCTTTGGAAGAACACCACTCTGTCTCTCTCAGGACGGGGAGGTTCTTCTGGGAGTTCTTCGTCCAGCAAACAGCTGAGCTCCTCATGAGCTTCAGACCAAAGTGTATTGTATGTGCTGTCAGAGACAAACTGTTTTACTCATTGGATTGATGCATACAAGCTAAGCTAGTTATATGAGAATAAAATTAAATAATATCTTAACCTTAAATTAAACATGAAAGAGACTGTATGTTGTAACATTTAGAAGAATTACTAACACAGACATTTTACAATTTACATTTTTGAGGCAATCATTTCTTGCAAGCACATTTACTGTCACTGTAACCTACAAACCTGTGCGACATCGTTTGATAAAATCTCTACGGTTCCTTTGTATCGCAGGAGTTACAGCATTTCCTCTCCACGTCTATCACAAATAAGAGTCTGTAGCGGTAGTTAAAACATCCACTTTTTGGGGCTAAAGATAAAGTTATTAACAGTTAGAACGACACTCCCGACAACAAATAATGTGACTCTTGAATTAAATTCATTTCTAGAGCAGTAGGAATTTGATACATGGCTGACTAACTTGCCTGAAAGTTGTTGTCAACTTGTTTCTAAGGTAACGGTTACGTAGAACGGTAGAAGATCAAATGTCGAACGGAAATTTGGCCCGCTGATTGAATTACATCAACGTTTTGCCCGACAGATGTCATTAATGTACACATATATGATGTTGTTGGCATGTACTCTCGTTAAATAAAATATAATTTTAGTGGAAATGTCATTTATTACCGTTGACAGTTAGCCTACGCAAGTTCAAAACATTAACCTTAACAAGATAAAAGTGAAACGCACAGCTTTTAAATGCTTCTGTTTATACATTTAGGGCTTCCTATCGGATCAATAAAGGTTAACGTCATATTATGCGACTAAACATAACTTCGAGGAGAGTTTAATGACTATGCCTTCAAGTGGAACAAATGGTGCAACCAAATTACCAATATAGTTGCAATTTGCAAACTAACTGTATTATTAGTTTACTGTGAGTTATTCAGCCCCTAGTATGAACGTAACATTTTGACATCTTAACAACAGGTACGCGAAAATTCCTAGAATTTAAGTAATCATTTAATATAAATATAAGTTTACAGCTTAATTCAAAATCATATTTATTGACGAAATAAAATAACTGTAAAAATGTGTTTTTATGCACTTATAGACTACTGTGGATGTATGGGGGAAAAGCGATATTACTTGTAGTTTGAAAACACACCGCTTGATGTCGCCAAGTACAACATCTTTATTGCTTGTCCGTAAGTGTTAGAGTTCATATGAGGCTTTAAAACATCCTAAGTATCCTAAGTAGACTACAGCATTCCAATAATCATATGTCTTAGGTATTTAGTTAAAGGCCATATTAGGACAGCGATCAGTGTAGCTTCTATCTGTGCTGAGATTAAGCTTTGCAATGCAGAAAATGCAGCATTCCATTGTCATGACCGTATGTAAAGTTAAAAAGTTACTTCAAAAGTAAAGCAGTTTGAAATGTCCTCATGCAAATGTGACATTTAAGTATCTGAAGATTATTTTTTCTGTTCCTAATGTCAGTATGAACCCAGTGAGCAAGGCAGTTTCCTTCCAATTCCCATATGAGAAGCATGTTCAGTGACATCCCTGTAAGAGCAACAAGAGCTGTGTGAAACTGTTTGTCTTTTCACATTGTACTTTTTTTTTACATGGATTCAACAGAGAAGGAGTTTACAACTTTTATACACCCAGGGATCCCCTGGATAGATCATTAATGTCATCAGTCTAGGGTTAATGGGTAGATCACAGTTTTAAACTATTGTCACTTTAATTATTGTCACTATTATTTCACTATTGTAGGATTGTCCACCACCCAGACTTTTTAATTTCTCCTAAAAAGTGTCTACTTTTTTTGATTGTTTGTTTTCTTAGGGCATTTCAGAATTTAAATTCATAACAATTTCTTATTATTTATATAATTTGCAATTAATAAGCCAAGGTTAGTATAGTTTTTATGTTATTTATTTATTTATTTTTGTAAAAATGTACATTTGTTTGGTATTTATGTATAGGCTACATTTTTATTTATGTTTTAATAGTAAATAACTGCTGTACATTATTATTATTATTAGTAGTAGTAGTAGTATATAAATATTGCCATCAATGCCACCATTCTTTTTTTTTAATCTATTTTTGTACTTTGCAATTAATACAAGCAAAGTTTCATTCAGATCTTCCCTCAAAAGTGGAAAATGTAATTACCATCACACATAATTACGCACATACAAACTTGATATCAAACTTGAAGGCCAGATTTCCAGGACATGACCCCTGCAGGACCTTCACAGACCCCCGTGGGGAAAACACTGGCTACAGAGAAATATTAAGAAGCTTAAAGAAATAATCAAGGTTCGAGTGCTTTACATAAGGCGTGAGAACAGGTTGAAATAATGTGATAATTTATAAAATATTTAAATGCTCAATGATCATTTTAATCAGACCATTGATCTGTGTTTGCTTGTTATGACATACAAAAGTTAAGAACCTTGGAATTTATGCGTTAAGCGTGTAATACCAGCACAAAGCCAAGTGCAAACTTCAGTTGGGAGGTGGAAACAAGCGGGGCTTACCAGGATAGCGCGCTTAGTGCAGTCACAAGACCCGACCATCCATGAACAAAAACATCCAGGCGTAATTTTCACAGCTCGACTACGTTTAAGCAAGTATATCTGGATATATGAATACTTGAGGTTCCCCATCATTTCCCTGGGGGGACATGGCGCGATGGATATCTCCAAGAACATTTACGCGTCCAGCCCTCTGCCAGCTATGAATCTTGTAATAAACCGCAGAGAGGAGTTTTGAGACACTTGTTATAGTTATCTGAACTTCTGTGATGAATTTGAAACGAAAGGAGGGGCGAATGTCAAAGGAACTGACCACGAGTTGAGGAAAAAAAAAACCTAAGGGAAAGAGGTCTACATTTGCCACCCACCCGAAATCGATTGTATTAAATTCAAGAAGCTTCGCACTTGACGTATAAAAACAAGACGCGTGTTCTCAAGAAAGACACAAGACAACAGGAACTGTTGGAAGATATATTTTTCTCTGACAACTTTGAGTGCACATCATTAGAGGTAGAAACACCTACCAATATATATTCGCGTAAATTTCTATTTATGTTTGCTTATGTGAGTACATACTTTAAGATTATAGTATATAGTGAATTGATTATTTCTCAGATTTCAAAAAGTGTAAACGTAGCCTAGACAATGAAGAATAGTTGGATTTTGGGTCATTTCATGTACATTTAGGTACAGTTGTATTATTTATTTATTTAGTTTTGCCTTTATTTGCAGAAAGTACAGAGTGTAAACAGGTCGAGAGTTTTAGGTAGGACTCGAATCTGGATGTAATATTTACTGCATAAACACTGGACCACTGCGCCACTGCTCTGGCATCTGCGTATTTTACGCACGGTCAGAACTTTTAGTACGAGGATGTAATGGCTATGTTTGCTTGTTTTGTTCGTTTATCAGGCTGGAAAGCCATGCGGGCTGAGAAGAGAAGGCACATATTGTTGAGTATGATTCTTTTGCTCATCACCTCCAGCCAGTGCATGGACAGCAAGGAGGTAAAGGAGTCAGAAAGGAAAACTCTGCTTAATCTAATCCTGCAAGTGATCGAGGACAAGCCCGCGTCCAGACGCGTCACCAGTGGCTCTGTATCTCAAGAGGTGAAGTTTTCCTCTCGTGAAAAGACTCCACATTTGTCCAAGCCGGACAACAGCAGACCATTAGGTAAGCTGATTTGAGATCAGGTGATGATACAAAAGTAATCCTGGGCATTAACTACTTCCTGTTAGTGGGAGTTTTTTCGTGCATATCAACTGCACTTTTAATGCTTTAATCACTTAATGCATGGACAGCTGTTCATATTTTGCCTTACATATCATGACTGAATTGCAAAGACAATAACATAACCTGTATTCTTTGAGTAATTTTGAAAAAAAGTTCAGTAAAAAAGGACATGAAATTGGATTAAGGGACACTCTTTTGATCTGCAGAGTGAAGTAAAATGAATGCTCATGTTAGACAGATCACATAATGTTGAAATCATCAGTGTAGATCTAAGAACTGCTCAGAGACAAGTTTAAAAGCTTGAGAAATCGTGATGCTGGTTGTCATGTAATGGTGTGTGCTGATGATCTGCACTTGGTGAGTAACGACTTGGTTAACGCATTTATTAAGTAAAAACAATTATTTCATATGATTAATCAACCTGACCTCACTAAAAAAACAGCTTTGATTAAACAGCAAGAAATGATTCCCAATTGCACGTTTAGGCACTGACATTTCCATGTGTCTCACAAATATAACATTTGAAATATGGCTTTTTAGAACTTTTTGATGTTATGTAGTCTTTACTTATTTATAATTGCTGTATACTGTTACATTCCCCAGCCCCCTAGCATACATGTTGCTTAACAAATGTGTTGTGCAGTCACATTCTACCTCTGTATACCAACAAGAATGGATTGCTTTAAACAAAAGCCAGATGCCTGTCCATCCTTGTCAATTACTTTCTTGCTTTCTGAGACACCATTAATAGATAAGACCCCCGTAATAGATAAGAGCCCCATCTACATTTGTAATGGTTAACATGGTCATTGTCACGTGACCCTCCAGGATGGTCAGTTGTAAAAGGGTTTGAAACGAATAACTTCAGTCTCATCTTAGTACAGCAAATATAGTAGAATTATGCGAAGATGAATATATATACACTGCCGTTCAAAAGTTTGGGATCAGTAAGACTTGTAATGTTTTTTAAAGAAGTGCTAATCAAGGCTGCATTTATTTGATCAAAAATACAGAAAAAAACAGTAATCTTGCTAAATGTTATTACAATATAAAATAATGGTTTCTATTTTAATATCCATTAAAATATAATTTATTTCTGTGAAGCTGAATTTCCATCAGCCATTACTCCAGTATAAAGTGTCACATGATCCTTAAGAAATGTTTATAATATGCTGATTTATTATTAGAATTATCAATGTTGGCAACAGTTGAGCTGACAAATATTTATTGGGAAACTGCGATACTTTTTTCAGGATTCTTTGATGAATAAAAAGTTAAAAAGAACTGCATTTATTCAAAATATACATATTTTCTAACAATATAAATCTTTGCTACCACTTCTTAACAATTAAACACATCCTTGCTGAATAAAAGTTTTAATTTCTTTCAAAAAAAAGAAAGAATAACTTTTCCATGACATTCTAATTTATTGAGATGCACATGTATATATATACATTCCATTGAAATATCTTTTGCTGAAATTATTGAACATTGCTTGTGCCTTTAAATTGTATGTACTTGAGATTGTTCATGCTGGAATAATAATACGTGCTTATTGGTGTAATTTTCCAAAGAGTGTTGGCATTTGTGCTGAACTAAATATGTGTCATTTAACAGCAACTACTGAATGTTCCATGTCACATCTAGAAGCTGTCCAGTGTTTTGATGTGTTCAGAGGCATTTTAGCATTTCTGTTACTCTTGGGAATAGTTTATTATACTCAAATACAGACAAAGACTTGTTTTTTTGCTATTACGTGGTTTCTTCACTGCTGTGATACCCCATTACTTAATTTAATTATAAAACAAATTTCATGAAATTTTGACAGTGCCGGTGCCAGTTTTCTGGTTGGGCTGATTCTATTTAAATGTCTTAGCCATAACAAAAAAAAAAGAAAAAAAATTATTGACGTGTTGTTACACAGAATTTGTGTGCCAAAGAAAAATTACACCCATAAACATCTGCTATTGCTGATCTGGATGACCTTTGAATGAGTTTATTGCCTTTAAAGTTTTGCAATGAGAATGATTTTAATCTAGTGAAAACATGCTAGTTTTGAAAACTGAGTTGATTATGGAAATTTATATAATCTAAACAGTCAACACACTGCACTGTACTGTACCCTTCTGAATAGAACAGCCCATTAGTATAGGCATTTAGTCATCTTATGTAAGACTCAGGTGCGACAACACGTGTATAGACCTGGAATTATCTTGATGGGTGTTTAATAGTGCATCATCTCCATGATTTTCTTATTAAAAATGGAAAAGAATGGCCCTCAGTAGAAGAATCTGTGTAGACATCGAAAAGGTAGAAAGTCACTGTATTTGAATGAGAGAGGAACTCATTCATAACACAGTGTTGGTTATCCTACATTCTGAGGCAGGTTAAAATTAGCTGCTGCATGGATTTGTGGACCTGACATTGATAGGCATTACAACTTTGCATGCAATAATCTCCTTACTCCGATAGGCTGGAACTGATATGGTCTACATGTGGGGACGGTGTCCCTGGGTCGGGCGGGCCACAGATTGTACATAATTAGCAAGGACCCCAAGCTCTAGCAGATTTACTGAGCGCTGGATTATCAATCTGGGATTGCATTTTACATCTATGCTTTAAATGACTGCCCGTCTTTCTTACGTCAAGCATGTAGTCACCACAGTAAAACACATGGCGTATATGACTGTAATCGGTTATATCATCACCTTACAAGGGGAAGTTTTCCAAGAGGTTGTTGCATGTTTGTACACTGCAGGCATTTATGAGTTTGAGATCTGACAAACTGCTAACAGTATTTACAAGACTATTAACAAACTGTCTGTAAATTCATCATTAATTATGGGCTGATGCAAACTGAAATCATGTTATCAATTTTGCAAAACCTTTGGGGAGGTTGTCAACAAAATAAATGGTTTATGAAGAATGTCTTTATTAAATAACAATAGAAGTCAGTAGTATGTCTCTATATAGATAGCAAAGTAAGCAGACTTACAAATGACTTCATGCCATGTGCTAGACAGTGTATTCAGTGACTAAGCTGGACGCAAGCTGATGACATAGTCATTCCCCGGCTAAATCACATTCATTAATACACAGCAAATGGTTATACTGTACAAAGTTGTCTCTTTGTAAAGTTTCTTTTTTAATATTCACAATTAACTCAGAACAGAAATCTCAGTGTTTTATATACCAGTACATTTCAGTACATTTCTATAAAACATATTTTATAGCTGCCACTTGGCAGAGGCTTTGTGTTTTTCAACTCATTAAACACTTACACTTAAAAATGTTTTGTTATACATATAAAACAGACTTTAAAATCGCAATAGGCTATCAACAATATTACACCAATGAAAGAATTAATTATTTTTTTAAGAAAAGAAAAAATAATGTGTGCATTTTGATTTGGAAGACACAAATTATAGTGGAATATCTGATAATATATCCAGACAGAGACACATTTCTTCACAAAAATACAATGCTCTTTCCCATTTTCATCCATCCAACCAACCTCAAGCTAAATGCAATAACAGCTTCTATGTTTCTCAAACTGCTTCAGTTTGAGAGGAAGCTACTTGGTGAGTCTGTTTGTTCACCCACAGTATCGATTGCTTATTTCAGTTTATTTAAGAATGGTCAAATTGCTAATTAATATCCAGTATTATATGAGTTAAAAGAACACATTTCTGGTTTGGTATCGATGAAGGGGTATATTTACTAGCGTTGAGTCTTATTGATTAGGCTGGGTACAGTGGTGGCAAAAACATTAACACTGTCGTTTTGTCTTTTTGTTTCAGAGGTTGTCCGAAGAGACATGAGCATGAAAGACAGATTTATAGAACATTTTACAGGTAAACAAAAACCCATTTCAATATGTTTCATCTTTCTTGCAGTATTAAATATTTCAAGCAGCCCTCTAGATGAGTTCTAGATGTGTGGCTACTGGCTATGTATTCAGAATAGCGTACTAACATACTACTCTTACTGTTGCTGCAGTATATAATATGTACAGTATACAGTGCATGCGCAGTGTGTGGAATTTCTTTTTCTTATGACCTGCTACATTTGCCACATGTTTACTTTGTCGAATATTGTATTCTACAATGTAGTGCGTTCAACCTGACCTTCCATTTCCAGTGTCAGGAGTGAAACAGAAGTAATATCTATTTCTTGACTCATTTAATTTGACTGCCAAAAATAAAAGCCATTTTTATACAAAACTTGGTTTCGAAAAAGATAATAACCAGACACCATTCACTGACTCGCATGCAGCATGTAACTTGATGAGGTCATGTGACAAATGTAGCCAGGTCATGTGACAAAAAGGTAGCATTCTGTTTAAAATGATGATTGTGGAATAACACTGTTTCATTTGCTATTTTTAAAAAGTAGTATGCAATATATACTGTGCAGTATTCAGTAGCCATTCTGAATACATCCTCTGTTTTTATTCTCATTATAGGCATAATTTGAAATCTGTCTCACTAGAAATGAGCTCCAGCCAAATGTTGTTTGGAAAAGCGCTTTTAAGATGATTATTCATTGCAGAATCTTTGTTCAAATTTGTTATCCGGAAGCTCATACAATGAAACTTTGTAAGAGCTTTGCCAGAATAAGAATCACTAAGTCTCTGCCCTTGTGATAGCATGTCAAGTGTTAGCATGTGCTAATTCTCCTTCTGGGTTTCTGCACAAGTGAAAAAGTTACAGCAACTTTACCATTTTCTTTGTACAAATTTGTGAGATTAGACATAATGCTTAAGCAGACATTTTGAAATTAAAAGCTAAATGATTTCATTCACCAGAGTAATTCATCTATAAAACGCTAATTTGATGGTTGAAACCTTTGTTGTTTCAAGCAGGACCAGTCAAGTTTCCATCTGAATGCAGGACACATTTCCATAGAATTTATCACAATACAAGGGAATGTTCCAGACCGTCATGTACGTATATCTTTAACTAAGAAATAATTCACCCAAAATTTTTTAAATATCTTCATTTTGGGGTGAACTATCACTTTAAAGACATGAAATGTTTCCCTGTAGTTTCAAATTAGAATTATGTTATGATCTTAGTTGATTTTTGTATTATGCTGCTTATATGTTTGTGCTTGTTTATTTTGTAGAGACTTTAGAAATGCTGCCTACATTTCTATTTTTCTGAAGTAAAAAATAAAAAGTTTTGACAGGGCATTACACCGCAGTGAAAATGCTCCTCCACCCTTAGTCCTCGTGGACTTCATAGTGTTCAGGAGAGGTTTAGAGTTTTCCATTAAATAACGCTTATCTAAAGGCGCAGCTAAAGTGTTACTCTGTATAGAGAGCATAAATGTCCAAACGAATCAAGGCTCCTTTTCTTCAATTGTACTACATTTTATATTTTACAAAATAAAAGACAAACCAGCTTCCCATAGTGATGATCAGATTTATATTTTGGGTCACAACAGATGCCTGTTTCCTCTGGACAATGGCCGTTCAAGTGTTTTGTTTTATTTTTCTTGAGTAAAAACACTTGTGTGTTAGTGGCCAGCGATGTATTGTGAACTTGCTTCACGACCCTCCTCTGTGGTTCTCAGAAGGAAGAATTGTGAAATTCAACCTTAGAAACTGTGGATTTTTCTCTTCTAAATCAGGATCTATGAATTATTGAAAGTAGTAGTAAAGAAAGTGCAGCATGCGTATGACAAAGAGATATTATTTCGTATGATGGGCTTTGTAAACATGCAAATCCAACCAGCTGTATGTGAGTATTTGGCAGCCACGAGGAACGCTGGGAATGACAAATGCATAATAATTCATACGTAAATCAGAGTTTCTGTCTTCCAGAGCATTTTTATGACATAAATGCTCCCTAAACTGCAGTAAACTTAACACAAGATACGTTTTCATGTATGGCAACGGCGAATCCAAAGCTATTCCACGCCGTATACTTTCAGGATACTTTGTAGTGTTTGAGTTCTGCTTTGACAGTGTCACT
Organism: Sinocyclocheilus anshuiensis; assembly: GCF_001515605.1. Lineage (NCBI taxonomy): Eukaryota > Metazoa > Chordata > Actinopteri > Cypriniformes > Cyprinidae > Sinocyclocheilus > Sinocyclocheilus anshuiensis. The sequence goes on from NW_015549584.1 coordinate 2,049,930, forward strand.
TTTAAACGGGATGGAGGGAAACGTGGCAGTACCTTGAGAGAAAATGACGGCAACGGTGCTTGGAACAGGACAGCAATGGGATGTTCAGACTTCACAAACACCATTAAGGGTGGAAGCATGTGGTGCTTGAACCCACACAGTCATTTTAGGCCATCAAGTACATTACTGGGGCAGAGATGAAGCTATTTACAGGGATCCATCTAACCCTTAGCTATGTTCATACTCTATACGTCACCCCGTGATGGCATGAGAGCTCCACTTAAAACTGAATTTCATCAGTGCGTTTGAAGTGGTGACGTGTGCTTCATGTCACACAGCACAAGCCAGAGTGTCAATGTCTGTTTAACATTGTGAAAGCGAAAATTCCTTGTTTTCATTTCTTTTGTCTTGTCCCCAACAGATTATAAAAGATGTGCACGATTGCTAACAAGGCTAGCTATGAGTCCCCTTTGCACACAATCATAGAAACTGCATGTAAGTACAAAGCTGCTTTAACACATGTAATTATGAGTATATAAACTATTATTTGTATATTTATTATGTGTTTGTGTGTATTTATTATTGTCTGAAATGGCAAGATTTGTAACATGATAGCCAAGCCTGCTCCCGGTTACTGTTGGGAAAGTTTTGCATGTTTCTTTAACTGAAACCTTAGAAGAAATATTGAGTAAGATATAATGTCAGTTTAATCATGGCCATCTGGTACATTCTGAGGCATGCAGTTAATGCACGGTTCACACAGGCAGAATAGAACTTCCAGAGAGGCATAAATTTGCATTGTAACATGCGTGCAACAAATCACTTTGAAGTAATTATATACAAAGTGATGTAACAAAGTCTCCCAAGAGTTCATGTTCTGGCAATTGAAATTTAAATGTATACAGTCTTAAAGAAACTGATTCTGATTTCAGATTTATGTCTGTATAATTGATAAGAAAAGCAATGCACAAGCTTGGATCTAGCAGACTCTTCCTGTCCTGTGATATTTTTCCTTTTTGCCAAGTTGCAGTTGCCTAATGCATTTTTTCTGATAGATCAAATAATTGTATATTAGATTGTGTAATAAAGTGATTAAATAACAATCTTGTCAAGTCAATCCGAGCTCATGTGTCAAAGAATCAAACATTATTCATTTAATTCCTAGAAACATATTCAAAATAGTTCACCTCCAAACTGTGACGCTGGAATCAGTCTGTGCTGTGACATCATCAGCTGGAATGAGACACTCAAAGAACCTGTTAGTGAAAGGTGAAAGAATCCATTACCAATCTGAATGTCAAATGATGGGGCTGGTGAATTATGGTGGTTTTATTAGGTTATGATTACTCTTGCTCAGACTGGTTTTCATCTGAATCAATTAGAAATGGTTAAATTGCCTTTTATGATGTGAATAAGTGATTTCCATTGAAGTGGAGAGAAATTCATTCAAGTCTGAAGTTCATTGTTTCTGTGTATGACAGGTTGAGCTGGTTGAGGAACTTAATTTCGTACGCTGTCTTCCTCATTCTTTTTTCTAACTGTAACCGAATCCTAAAAGTATTGATTTAAAATATAAAGGACATTTTAATATGATTAAATCTTAACATAATTCTGTTCAATTCTGTATGTGTCGTAGGTCCTGAGGATATAAACGAAGAAACTCCAGAGATGTTGGAGTAAATTATTTTTTCCAAGGAAGTGCCTTCAAATCACTGCAATTAACTGTCATTGTTTTCATGTCATTTCCATTTACAAAGTATAATTGTTCTATAATAATAATAAAAAAAAAAAATGTTGTTGCTTTTTATCATAATTTATGTTTGTTTTAAAATGCTCTTAAAATATAGTTTCGTTTAATAGCTTTGCTTTTTATATTATGAGTTTTAAAGAAAGTATTATTTATCTTTGCAGCCAATTGTTTATTTAAATGATATGTAAATATTCTGTCCTGATTGCATTTGAATATGTATCTCATTAAGCCACCATTACTCAAATATATTTCTGTTCCAAATATATTATTTCAAATCTAAATATTTTATTTCATTCCTTACACTTTAAAAAAAGGATTGTGAAAGTTTCTTACCATGCTGTCATTTCCATGATATCTACCATTGGCACTTATTGAAATTCAAATGATGAATTATTTCGAATTATGAAAACACATTGTTTGATAACAATGGTAATATTGCACTGATGCTTTGAAAGAATAAAAACATTCAAGCACAATATTTGATTTCCTGTTTTTTTTTCTTCTCCTTTTTATGAATTCAAATTTTATTAAAAAATTCATTCTAAAACTGTTTGATCTGATTATATATTTCTCTAAAGCATTCCTGTGGCTGATAATAAATGACTCGAGCATAAAAACATCATATTTTGGGTTTCTTTTAGCTTATTTTGTTGGATGATTGATTGGAATATGGATTGTCAGCTATTATGAAATCTGCTCCATTGCAGTAATTGAGCAGATTTCATAACAGCTGACAACCCATTTCTTCTGTATCAGGGGGAACATAAGATCATAAATCTCTCACAATATCACATTCATATATCCCAACGGTGGGCACCAAGTCTCTGTCACCCTTAAATGTCTTGTTTGACTTAATTGCTTACATGCTTGTATAATACTTCTTTATATGTGCTGTCATGCGATTTGATTTGCACCGTTATTTTTACTTTATGTATGTATGTATTTATTTTTAGAGTAGAGATCAGTTCAGAGTCATAGTTCTGTAATTGTTTATGAGGATTTCGAAAGTTGCTTATCTTGACTTTGTCTTGGATTAAAGTAATTTATCTGTTTGTTTTCAACAGCTTTGCAGATACAACATGGCTACAGTGTGTCTTTTTTAGCACTGGAGTAAGACTCCATATGAGAAAGTCTTAAAAGTAAAGCACACAAACAAGAGTGGACCCTTTCAAATGAGCAAATAAACATAGAATATTCACTCTTGGAGATCCTGTTCTCATATTAGAAATGACAAACATTTTGTCTTCCCCTTCTGTTGGTGTTACTAAAACGATGCAAATAAGATACTTTTGAGATCCACTAAAACTGTGGCTTTATCTATATCTCCATCGTAATCAAATATTTCCCTGATCTGATCTGGATGGTTATTAACACAAACATGAAATGTGGCCTTGAGCTGTTTAATTTTTGTTTAGAGTGTGACATAAACATATTAAAGCGACCACTTGAATGCTGCGCCAGAACTCACAGTGCTACAAATTCTCACGCCAGAATGTCTCTGAAAACTTATCAAAATAATTAGTATGGCAAATGCATGACAGGATCTTGCTTATCAGACATATTTGTCTTTCATTCTGTCTAAAGGGTCATATGCCTTTTTTTTACAGTTCCAGGTTCATTTATAACGCAATTTTTTTCTTTAATTTTTCGAGTTTTTGATGAACATTTCCCACTCTTTCTCTGACCCTAGAATGACGTAAACTGATACATTTTTATATTACTTTTCTGGCTGCTGTGCCTTTAAGACTCCTTAACACTACTTTGCATGTGCAATGAGTAAAAGCAGACGTCATTGACGTGTAATGTGAATTTTCAAATGTATTCATCTAGCCTATATGACGTCAGAAAGTTTCCTTTTTTTTTTTGCAGATTAGTAGCCTATCAATTAATCTTACTGCTTCATTTTGGAAGGAAGCTTCTAAATAGCAATCAAAAGATCTAGATCAAAAGATTAGCTTGATTCTTCATGATATGACCCCTTTTAAGTGTTCTTAATAAACCAAAACCCTCTCCACAGATTTTGATGAATGTGAATTTATGAACGTTTTACGTCGCTGACGCCACCAGCTTTCTGCCAAAAAATGGGATTCTCGCTCCAGCGCTCCTCAGTGAAAATCTGGGAAAGTAATACCGGGAAGTCATTTTCCTTCACCATTCATCATTGTTATCTCGTGTGACATGGTTTGAGTGGTTTTTAGAGCCTTCTATGAAATAGCAGTTGGCTTACTGCTCTAGAGGGAATATAAATCCTCAGACATAGTGACTTTAAATGTCTGGCAACAAACAATTCAGCCATTTTTTTTTTTTTAATCTTCAAATGCATCCCTCGCTAATTGACGGCTTGCGTCGTAATTAGGACTCTGTCTGAAAGCATCAATACATCACTTCAGACTGAGATTATTGCGGAGTCAAAATGGCAGGTATCTTAGGCTTTCACAAACAGTCTAATTTGATTCCGACGCTATAAATAAGGTGGCTCCACCGGGGCCGTTACAGAGCCTTCTTCTCATCAGGTGGGCATAAACAGTCTATCGTGATCGAAACGGGATATCACTTATCACAAAGACAAACAGCGGAGATTAAAGAACGAGACAGAAGACGCACAAGGGAGGATATGTGGGAGGGTTCTAACACAATTACACCCAAACACACAATCCTCCAGTTACCGGCAAGCTGTCCGGAGATAAGTCTAACAAAGGCATTCAGAGTTCTTCATCATTGAACCGAAGAGCCCCGGCTCCATTCATGAAGTGATGAATTGAAGAGACTTTTTGTCCAATAGTTTCCCTGGTCATGATTCTTGACGCATCCTCAGTGACTCACCAGAGAGTGATGTGGACCTGTCTATTAAAAGCAAGACCCAAACCTATTGACTTCGATAGATTCTTCCTGCTGAATCTATACTCCATGTGTGATTCACATTCACACACTAAAATAATTATGATGTATTTAAAATGTGACTGATTCAACGTTAGGGGCTGAACATTCTGCATTTACATGCAAACATGTGTTCAGTAGCCTAAGTGTATGAGGAGGCACTTTCCACGAAAACGACGTAGGCTATGGCCTAAAATAGGACTTTTTAAAAATTAAGTACTTTTACCTTTTCTTGCAAATCAGTGAAAAATGATGCTTAACCTTTAGAAAATGTTGACTGTATAGTTCAGGAGGTCAAACTAAATATGTGAGTGTTTATTTTCTACTAATACTTTGGGGTTTCAAATTGCACATGAATATACCAGACAGAATATATCAAAGATTTATACAAAGTTAGCTGAGGCTAGCTAGTTTGACATCAAATGTTGATTTGTAGGTGATATATTTCCAATCAATAAATAAAAAAGTATTAATAATGGTTGATCTTGGTGAATGCAATCATAAGGTTTTTTTTGTAAATAAACTAAAATTTTTATTCAAAAGTGACAGTAAAGGCTTTAATTGTTACAATAGATAGATAGATAGATAGATATGAAATAAATGCTGTTCTTTTGAACTTTCAATTCATAAAAGGATCCTGAAAAAGTCTCACAGTTTCCAAAAATAAAAAAAAATAAATTTCTGAAAGATCATGTGCTCATTCAGCTTTGCCATCACAGAAGTAAATACATTTTTTTAACGGATTTATTTTAAAATGTAATAAAATTGTACAATAGTAGGCTGTTGTATTTACTGTATATAATTGATTAAATAAATGCAGCCTTAGTGAGCGTAGAGATAAAAAAAATCTTACCAACCAACCTCTCTCTCTATCTATCTATCTGTCTATCTATCTATCTATCTATCTATCTATCTATCTATCTATCTATCTCATACATACATAAATACATACATACAAAAAGAAAAAAACTGAACTGAACTCTTTTTGTCTAACAACTGCTGCACTCAAAATAATGATAATAGAAACCAGTTTGACATAAAAAAAGATTCTTCAGAAAAAGGATGAGGAAAGGAAAGGATGCTTGTACTGAAATGAAACATGACATACTCCATAATTTTGCCTCTGAGGCAACACTTTGCAAAGTAAACATTTTAATCCCATTAGAAGATCCTGAGGGGCCCTGTCCTGTTATTTATAGCTGATTCCATATTCTTTTTAAACCCACACATCTCCTTCTGAAAGACCCTTGATCTATTTTGTGTGGTCTAACGATTTATGGTTCATACATCAGTGAGAGGGGGCAGGGCCAAGCTTTGTGTTTGCCAGTTTATGACTAACACCAATTTAGGAGAAATACAAAACATGAATATGAATTAGCTGACACTCAAATCAATATCACCCAGACAAATACTTTGACATGCGAAGTGAAAGATCTTACAGACAGGCTGTCTTTTACAGTTTTTCTCAATTGCTTTGGCACATTTTTCGAAACAATCTTAACATTCTCTAAACTGTGAGTGCAAATGTCACAACTGTTTGCTGGAACTTCAGAACTTTATTGCATGTCTGCAAAATGTAGATACTCACCCAAAACATTTCATTCATGCTTCAAAACCTAGTTATCGTGTCAGTAATTTGGCCAAGGCCCCCAAAATATAAAGCATTTGTCTCATCGTGTGAGCCACACTGGTCAAAATGTTTAGTTGTTTTTTCACCATGACAGTCAACCATGGAAATTAAGGCTTTATAAAAAAAAAATCTGATATTTGTTGAGAAGAGTCAATAGTACATAGAAAAAAAAAAGTATATGAACATTTGTATTTATACAAATTTTGAGAAAAACTGTAATTAATTCAGCACTTAACTTGGGTTGCCATTCAGTGGCATTAGCATTTAAACTCTTTTGATGTTCAATAGGGGCCTCAGGTATTATTGGTCCCAAAGTGCATGCACATGACTACAGAAAAAAAAAAGATTTTCTCCTCAGGACGTGTTATTTGTCAGGTTTCCAAATCTTCCTTTCCTCCTTCCTGACACGTCACACGGGAATCTTTCACCACCTCCACTCATTTTGCGCCTGTTGGCTTGTGATACTCAGGCATGAATGAAAAGAGACAGGTGATGTCAGTATTCTTCATCCATGAAGACATAATGGCAACAAGGCAAGTTTGGGAGCAAACTCTTACAGTTTTTCTCAATTGCTTTGGCTCAATTCTCGAATTAAACTTTTTTTCCCGAAACAATAAGTTCAGATCTCTGAACAATTAGCTTCTTGTTCACATCAGATTGGAATTTCTTATTGATTTTCGAAAAATGTGCCAAAGCAATTGAGAAAAACTGTAACACTAAATATATCCACCTTATTTCGCAATGCGGAAGTAAGCTGGGCCATTCCACCAAATGGGTGCCAATTGCTTCCAAAACTCTTTTAAAAAAGACTCTTTAAAAAAATCTTTTTTAAAGACTGAATCTAGTAATACACATATTTAACTATTCAAAATCTGTACTGGTCCATCTCATGTAACTTTATTTATTTTTTTACACAATTTTTAAGTGGAAGATGGATGCATTTTTCTCAGTCCTGTTACCAAAACTCTAATGTCTTTTAAAAAGCATGTTTAAAAATATGTCAACAAATTCCTTCATTTCTCCCTCAGGCAGGTGTTTATTTTAAATAAATTGTTTGGTTCATGGTCAAAAAATGATTATCATAAAAAACACTTTATCTAAACAAGGTGTATTTTTCTAAAGTACACAAACCCATTTTTCATTTTAAAGGCGATTCAAACCTCAAGCTTATAATTTTTAATTTTCAATTTTCAAATATCAATTTTCTATGATGCAATTTATTAAACAATGGGATAAATTATGGGCCAAACTTAATTTTAAAAATAGTGGTTTAACTTTATTTTTTAAAGAAAAAACTATTTAGTAACAGGAATGAAACTGGGTGAGTATCCATTATATTTAAATTGATATTAAAAATAATAAACTTAACAAATAATATTTTTTCAGTTTTTCTGAGAATATTGTTTTCTTATAGTGCAGCTCACACTCAAACGCCATTCCATATGAGTCTAATACATAATTGCCACAGGACAGAAATTTCAAGTACATTTTCTGTCATACTTGCAGGAATGTAATATAAAACAACAATGCAGGAACAACCATAGCTTTTCTCTGTTCAAAAGCATTGTCTCAGTGTGGATAGAAAGCCAAAACGTTGAAAAAGATGCATTTTCAAATTTATCTAGATTAATATGGATGTAGCCTCATATTTACATTAATAAATCTGGTGACACTACTCACTCCTGTTACTTTTTCTCAGTTACTATATATAAGTATAGGATGAGTATATGAGTAACAGGACTGAAAGTAACAGAATTGAGATTTTAGGTTAAAATTAACAAAAATACATATAATCTAGCCACATGGAGTACATGCTAATAGAATATTCAGCAAATTATAGTGATTCATCAAAGATTTGTATTTTTAAAATAAACAAGTAACATCTAAGAAATAATTTAGGTAACAGGACAGTATATTTATAATGACGCTCCCAGCCACCGTTACAATATCATCAAATATACAGAAAAGAAAATAACTTTATAACCACATGCTTTAGGTCTTTTCATTGCCTTCAGAAGATCCAGATGTTGCATTATCATGTTGAAAATAGTTCTTGTGGGATTTTCCCAGTTTTTCAGAGGGGGGAATGTGTTAGGGTAACAGGACTGAGTGAAAACCTGGGGACACGACTAAAATGTGTATTTTATCCAAAATATTATAAAATTATTTTGAAATAAATGTATTTAAAGCACAGATTGGATATGGAGGTACACAAAAATGCTAAATAAAAATGATTTCTGGAGGATTTTAAATATTATATTTCATGTTAAAATGTATGGTTACACTGGGGACATTTACAACTGCTATATTTTCAGTGTTTTAGGTAGTTTTTAAAGGGTGGTTGATTGTGATTTCACTTTTTTAACATTAGTTAGTGTGTAATGTTGCTGTTTTAGCATAAACAATATCTGCAAAGTTACCAAGCTGAAAGTTCAATGCAAACGGAGATATCATCTTTTAAAATTCTGGCGGTTTAATGCCTAAAAAAACGGCTCGTAGGGACTACAACGAGTTACTTCCCGGGTTCGTGACATCACAAACCCTGATAAACCCCGCACTCGGAAAAGGCAGCAAAGGGGGCGAGTCCATGCTGCTCTGCTTTATAGAAGAGGAAGAGAAAACTATGGGTGTTGCAACGGTCTCTGTATTCAGATACTCTTAGGTAATAGAGCTATATTGGTATGTGTTGGACTATTCAATGACTGTGGACTGTTACTGCCCCCTTGAGGAATTACGGAGTATGCTAGAATGTGCTGTAAAGTGGAGAAGTGCGTCATAAGAATCATCAGTTGTTGGTATAAATCCATAGAGTGTGGAGTGCACGAGAGTTTTCCTCATTTCTAGTGGTGTTTAATCGTGTGCATGCATCTAAAAGTACGTTTCTATGTTTATTGATCATATTTAACTTGTTGTTTATGGGTTAACACCATAATTAAGTTTCGTTGAGTTAACTAATATGGCCTATATGGCCGATCAACCAGCATGCACATACCTATAATAACTTATACATAAGGTACTGAAAGTGAAATATATTATTTCAGGATATGTTCTAATGTCTTTCTAACTATTAATATTGTTAACTTTTGCTATTGTTTGTTGAATTGTTATGCTATGGTGAATATTAAGTACTGATATATACAATTGTTTCTACTTGTCTTGTAGAACCACACAAACACCCACATGTTTGTACATGCTAGTGGAATAAATCTGTGAATCAAGAAGCATCTTTGCTGCGTTTTGATCAGACGTAACTGACCACAGTGATTAATTCAACCCGAACCACATTAGTAACTGCAGTACAATGGGTGCACATAAAAATCTATTCATTTATGAATCGCGATTCTGTTTTCTAACGATTCTAAAGGATTCACAAGTTTCAAAATCAATGTTCTAAATAACTCGAAACTGATGACACCGGAAGTCTCGTGCACATTCAACTTACAAATGCCCGCACCTCGCTTTTGCATTAAACATAAGGTTGGTATATATGCCCTCTCAAAAGGGAAATTCAAATAATAAAATGTACATAGAGCATAAAAAGCTCTTAAATGATTACACCTGATAAAAGCAGAACACATAATATTGAGTCTACCATTGACAGGAACCCCTACGGGCTAACGTCAGAAACAGCTAACTAGATTCCTTACCACTTCTAAATGATGTCAGTTGAGTAATATATCCCCATGGTGGGTTAACGACCGATACTTTCTATATTTATGACATCACCATGTGTGGGTGGAAATTGTTCCATTATCATGGGCCTAAAAATAAAATACCAGATGGCCCTTATAAAATGATTGGGAGCCTTGGATAGGAGAATAACATATGATAACATCAGGACCATTGTCTGAGATGTCATTCTGTACGGATTATGAACATTGCTATGTTGCAGTTGAGCGCAAAAATAAAAAAGTGTAGAGAAAAGAAAGTGAACAGGAACTGTCATTGTCAAACCAGTAACTTCTGATTCTAATTATTTTCAGACAGAGCGCTTTTACTTTCCATACAAACATTTGTGATTTAAATTGGACTCATGACACAACAGAGGCACCTTGAGGACAGTTTGAGTACTGTGACACACACACACACACACACACACACACACACACACAGAGAGAGAGAGAATTCAGTGTCACTGATTTACATTTAGCTGTCAGTTAGTAAGGACACTAAATCGGACCTTCAGACATGGCCGTTTATGAGTTTTATTTGTAAGAGAAAATATATTTGCACTTTCAGCTGCGGGACGGAATCTAGTTGGAAGTTCCACAGCACAGCGATATGTTTGCGTGGAGTGATGCAATTTAGCTGTGTGGAAGGAAAAAGACAGATCAAAGTGAATGAGTTACTTAGTGAGCCAGATGTTGTAAAAGTACGATATACTTTTGCCAGGAAATACTTCCTTTAAAATGCATGTCTGTTTATAAGATCTGGAATGTTTGCGTTACAATAAACACTTGATTGGTGGAAAAACAATGCAATATTTGTGTTTACATTGGTGTTATCAGTCTAAGATTTCCACTATGCTGTAAGCTTATCTCAAATTCCAAGCATATGTGCAATATAGCATCAAAACTCACATAATCAGCTCTTAGTTCAAGCTCTAACCTCAGCTGCAGTTGTTGACTATTAGCCAACTATGAGACCTTGAGTGATCACTGATGTGTAAGGTTCAACCAAAACTACTACCCAAAATGCATGGCTATTCAGCCCTATTTTGGTGAGAGGTGGATGTTATGTGCTCAGTTATGTGTGCCATATGAACACATTTCGTGAGTCATCAACTGCTTCAATCTGTTTTTGCAGGTTTCCAGTTAAACCTTCTGTGTTGTATCACGAAGACTGTTTGTGTATTGACAAAATATGATTAATGATCAAGCAAACATCTTGTAACGGGGTTATAGTGTTGATCAACTTATGCTATTAATATATTCTACACTTTGTTCTTTTACATGTGCACAAATGAGTATTGCTTAGTTCAGTTTGTTGCTATAGGGCTGTGATTATTTCATAGAATTGTAACATTTGAAGTCAGTTGCTTTTCTATATAAAGCATGTTTACAATACTATGTCACTACTAATTAAAAATTATACTTCTAAATTACAATGACTAATTATAGTCATATGATGATAACATTACTAGGACAGAAATACTACACCAGAAATAATAAATGAACAAACATAGAGAGTAAACTGTCCTCTAATGCCATAAGCAGAATGAAGAGAGCTCTGGCATAATTCATTGATCCAGTTCAAAGAAGATTTAATATTTGAAATGCATTTTTTGTGACATTTTAGTAAGCCAAAGAGTCTTCACCATGCAAGGGTCCTCTTTTTGGGACAGACTGCAACAAAAGCATTCTTTGCATAAAATGACACTGTATATCCTCATTAGAAATCTTTTTCTTGCACACAGTAAAAGGGATAGTTAACCAAAAATTGAAAATTCACTCACCCTCATGCCATTCCAAAAACCATATGAATTTCTCCAGTGGAACATACAAGAATACATTTTTAGAGATGTCTGATTTTTGTCCACAATGTAATGGCCATTCTTCAAAATATCTTCTTTTGTGTTCCTCAGAAGAAAAAGTCATTTAGATAGGTTTGGAACGGTATGAGGGTGAGTAAACAATGACAGAATTTTAATTTTCGAGTGAACTAACCCTTTAATTACTAGAGAGTGAACAATGCCAATTATTTACACATCACAAGTCGTTCTCTGATAATTTAATCATGATTTGAATAAAGTAAAAAAAGTCTGTCAAAGCATAACAGTTCCTAATGCCATACTGTCAATGTGACACAATGAGAGACATAAATATAAAGTATAAAACAAGCAAGAGGGGCAGCAGACTGATGAAAATACTATAAATATTGAGAATGGCAGCAATCATAAAAGACAAAATAAATACTAAACCTATATAAATATAAAACCTACTTGAAATTTGTTTAAGACCAGATAAAATCATACGGGGTCAAATAAAAAATCTCCTTTACGTGCATTATCAAAGAATGGGATCTGTATTATTCCAGCTGACCACTGCATTTCTCCATCTGTAAGACATATTTGAAGCATTAATATCGCCACATATTTGTATTTCACAATATCAAAATTACATGTTATAGAAAACATTCTGATAAGCAAGAGATACACTTCTAAGCACTGATGAAATAAAAGACTTACTTCGTCCTGGTGCAAAGCTCCAGTGGAGAAATGAGATCACTGTCTGCGTTGTCATTCTGAGCAGCACCAGCAGCAGAATGTGGATCTGTTCAGAGACACAAAATACACAAGGCCTTTTAATACTGATTTATAATAAACCCTAATTACAAAGCAAGTGTGCAAAGGTTGTGTTGATTTTGTTTTTCTCAAATCCTACGGATAATACAACCAGTGTTTGTTTTGTGTGTGTGAGACTCACAGACTGTTAATCTAATTGGTTCCTGCTGGTTGGCCAGGCCATCATAATAGTACAAGTCAAACTCTTCCTCTTTGCAGTGATCGGTTGCCAGGTCTTCAGAGGGGCAAAAAAGCACACTGAAATGACTCTCACTGCACACTACCCAAATTGGAAACTTGGGCGTTTTCAGGTGAGATCCAACCTTTAAAAAGAGAGGAATCTAGAAATATAAGATATATAAGATATATATATATATATATATATATAAGATATATATATATATAAGAAATATAAGCTCACAAAGACTGTATTTAATATATTAATTTAATGCATCCAGTAACTGAAATAACTGAAAATAATTATTGAAATTTCAAATAACTGTTTTCTATTTTTCTATTATAAATTTATTACTGTGATGCAAAGCTGAATTTTCAGCATCATTACTCCAGTCTTCAGTGTCAGAAATAATTTTAATATGCTGATTTGCTGCTTAATAAACATTATTATTGAAAACCTGACAATTTAACTTGAAAATAAATGTCTAAATGTTTCTGACATCTTACCATTGAAGCTGATAGTTTGCTCTGCAGTGGTGATTCTGATTGGTCATGAGGACATGTTGCAGTCTGTGTAGAGATCAAAGATATATATATATATAAGAAATATAAGATAAGATTTCTAATATTATAAGATATTTAAGATATAAGAAATTTGGATATAATATCTAAGTATATGTTAAGAGTGTTTGAAGCCTTATTACCTTACATATATTATAGTGCTCAAATAAAGACAGCAGCCCAATATTACAACGTGCTTTAATTCCCTTCAGAAATGTAAAATTTCCATTTCCCGAATCAAGCTTCATTTCATCATCAAAGACGTTTGAAACTGCCCGTCCACAAAGCAAAAGATTTACCAATTCCTTAAGAAAAATGAAAGGGAAAATATAAGACTTAATGACTTGATCATATCAGAGCACTGTACACACTGGAGCTGTACAACAAAAATCAAACAACACTGTGTCCAATAAGAGAAAAATCAAATGCTTGCATATGTGTATCAGGATAAGGACTGTAAAGTGTTAATATGGCAAACCTGTGTGCAGTAGCCGTGAGCTCCGATGAGGGTGGAAGTTGGCACATCCATATCACTTTGTATACTAAATCACAAAAAACAAAATCGATTAGCTCTGTGAATATATGAAAGTAAACAGTCTGCACTGAGTTAAAGAGGTGGAAACTCACATTGCAATAGTTCTGGAAAGAATGGCAGAGACGGTAAGCAAAATACAGCCAAAGGGACCAGACTCAAACTAAAAGGAAGAAAGAAAACTGCTACTAATTGCCATCATCAATCACATTAAGAGCTATTAAACAGGTGATATATGACTTCAAATGCTTCAAGACTATCACTGGATGTGCTCAAATACAAATCTTGTTTACACATTTAAACATTATAAATATAAATAACAATATTATAAACAATAATAGTAACACTGTGTATATAAAACAAATAAATATTTAACAATATTGTACATAATGAATCTTAAAATTTATTTTTTTCATACCTTTTTGAAAATATATATTCTACAAGTATTAGAAATCAAGTATATGGGATGTGTCATCATGAGGCATTTAAGTGCAGACTTACCTGTCTAACATGCTGCTCAAGAACTAAAGTGAGATCATCTAAGGTCTCCACAGTGACGTACATTATCTATGCGGAATATGAAAAAAAATCTATTAACAAAAGAGAAATATGTAGTCATAAAAAGATTAAGAAGCAATTAGAAGGCAATTTAAGGGTCAAAAAAATGACCTTACCATTTCTATCATTTCTGATTTGTAGCGTTCAATCGGGGTGAACAGACTTCTTCCTGTGTTTCTGTGGGGGCAGGTCCTTTACGGTTGAGAAATGAACAATGGGTTTGTAAATAGAAGTGACAATTCTAAATGTGTGACACTTACATTGCGACTGTGGCTCTCTTCATATTCCACGCTCTCCATAGTATGTCAGCCAAAGCCCGAGACAGACATTTTGTCCTTAAAATATTTGATACCTCCAGTCTCCTGGTGACATTTAAAAAAATTGAGACAATATTTTGTATAAAAATGCAAATATATCTGAGATCAATAAGAGCTATGAAAATGATATTATCGAGATAATAAAAAAAGAATATCTAATCTTTCAACAGAAAAATGAGCAAAAATATGACTGATGTTCATATGCACTCCTCCAATGAGTCATTGCTCGATTCTTCAAACAGAAGCTTCTGTAGAACACAAGCTTGAACTGCTGCAAGGACTCCACATGGTCCTCCCTGATGAAACAACCCCAGAAGATCTCATAACGCAAAGGTTTACACACCAAAACTACAGTAAATCTTGAGGTTGTCTGGAATACTGTACCTTCTTTTGTACAATCCCATACTTCAAACCAGGAGTATCTGAAAAGGTAAAATTCTGTTGTTTCCACTCCTCAGTGAAACAAGCCATAGAAGAACCAAAGATGATCTCCTTCAGAGCCTGCGTTAGACACGAGAGCACAGATATCATATCAGACTGGCCTGAAATCACAGATAATGGTTTGAGGAAGTTAAAATGATAATACAATTACAGTGGCAGTCATCTGGTCCATGGGAGTCTTGTCCAAACTAAGTGCTGGCATGGTTGTTCTAGAAACATCATACAGGCTCTCCTCATCCTCTATGTCATCTGTAAAATAATAATTAAAAAAAAGAATGAGAGGCGTCTCAAAACTATACAATTTTGAATAACAGATTGTTTTAAAGCACATTTTAGTTGCACTGATTTCAAAATGATAGGATTGGGAAAATAAATATTAAAAGTGGACAACTGCACAAGTATTTAATGTGGGCAAAAACAGCACTTCATTTATTTTAAAGCAATACAACAGCTACTAGTGTATTGGCTATGATACAAAATGTAATCTGTTGAAGATTTGAGGTGCACTACCCAAAACCATTTCCATCCAGTTTTTGGCTGGGTGCCGAATTCTTTCTGGAGAGGAAACAATAAAAGTTAATAATCACACACTTGACATATTGCAGCTGAGAATTAATACCAACAGCCTCTTTTACCATCCCAAATTTCATAGTCTTAGAGCCATACTGTTTTACGTATAAGGGATTTCATGCCTACATTCAAAGTTGTGGATAGAAATTCTGGGCCCCTTATCTTTTTAAATAAACAATTCAGAAACTTTTGTGTGTCCCCCTGGACCTATGGGCCCCTAGAATCATTCCCACCTTTCACCTCTAGAGTTTGAACTGATATAACTGCTTTAATGCCTCAAAAATAAAAAGCTTTTGACATTTTTCAAATAAATTTTTCAAATGAAGGTTTACGTAAAATATGTAGAGTAGGTTTCTCAGACACAGGTTAAGTATTGGGCATATTCAAACAAACTTACAAGCGATGTTTGACATCTGACGTCCTCTCATGTCCACTACGGTCTATGATTCCTGTATGTAAATTAAAAAACATGCTGCTCTCAAGAGGGGCTAATGGGATAGACTTTGTATTTGTAGTATTGACACCATTTGTCCAGTATGCTGCTTCTTTACAGTCCTCCAGTGTTGCTATAACAGATGGCGTTGCTTTTCGAGCTAGACGCCTCCTGTTACTTTCCTAAAGAAAATTAAGCAATGCAATGCCGTTTAATAAATTAAACAAATAGCTTTTTAAACAAATTAATATTAACTTAATCAACATTCATCACCTGCGAGGAGCTGGCAATGGGACCTGACATAATGCCCCGTCTTATCCTGCTACTTCTGTTCTTCTGGCTGTCAGTGTCTACGACCTTTTTCTCAGAGGGAAATCCTTCTTTCGATACTGTTAAGAGACTATCCTGGCTAGACGATAACAGTACATACTTCTCTCACTTTCAGGGTGAAGAGCAAAGCTCTTGTGCAGCTTTTCAGAAGGCGTTTGGGAAGGCACAATAACTTGTGACACACTGCTTTCAGATAACCTGCGTAAAAGGTGAATGTTTATTGCTTTCAACAGATCTTGAAAGTCTCAAACAAATGAACACACTGGATTTTTGTAAAATAAATAAATACCTTGGACTGTCACACAACAGATTTTCCATAAAATCTTCCTCTCTCTTAACATTCCCAGTCGTGTCTATGGAGGAACTGGATGTGGTTTGATTGTCACCATGTCGGCGTGCTTTGGTTTTGCCACCTTCACTCATTCTGTCCTTCACAATCATCTCCAACATTGACTTCAAGGGATGTTCGTCAGTCTAAACACAAATAAATGCATTTTATGAACTCTCTGCTTTTTCAACATTCTTGATATTTTAAGTACAGTTGTTGATCACTTTGATACCTTATTCTTTTTGTAAAGGCCCTCAAGGTGAAGTATTCTGCGCAGATCTGATCTGTTATTAATGCTTGAATTAGCTCGTGGAAGCCCTTCATCCATACAAGCTATGGTTTTCTTCAGGCCCTGCAAGTACATTTCATCATCCAACCAGAGCAATCTCTCAGAGAACAAACAAATTTACAGAAGAAATCTACCTTTAATACACACAATATGTATATCATACTAAGTAAATATGTTTAAAGATCACCTACAATGCTGCTTTGAGTGGTACAGGAACGTTAGCATGTGTACCATGTTTACAAGTCTTCCAAATAGAATAAACTGAATGAAACTGATCTGTCACCTACCTTTCGACTGAGATATTCCCGTACTAGAGACGCGGAGACTTCCTCAACATCTTCGCCCATCATGGATCACAATAACACAGCGGTAAATATGGGAACAAGATAGCAAGTTGGCTAGTTCGACGTAAACAAACTTCACACACATCGAATACTGTCGGTCGGCATAAGTCATATTTTCATCTACACGCCGTTACTGCATTTTCAGCATAGCATTTTATTGTTTTATGAACTGACTGGGGGATAAATGAGGTAAGGATATGTGCAGAGGCTTGCTAACTAGCGGTCTAGCTTTTTGCCTTGTTGCTATAGTTACCAGCAGATCATTGTTGATAGTTCGTGGATTAATGACACAGCTGCGCCTCCCTACGGATGCAACATGTATTACCGTTACAGTTTGCAAAGAATAAAATAGTTTTGACGCGTTTGTGTTGGCAAAAGTGAGTACAAAATACCATTTTGTAGTATTCTGGTTGGAGAGTTGTTGGCACTTAAAACAGAGCTTTTCTATTTTTATTTATGTTTTGTCTGTTGTTCTGACATTTGGAGCCTTCACGCTTTTAAAATTATATTTTTGTCAAGCTAACATGTCTTGAGAAACATTGTTTTTCTAGTTAAAAATAACGGTTGTTTTTTTCGTTGAATTTTAATACATTTTCATTATACTTACATTCAAATTAGGAAGGCTTTCAAACCAGCAGACCATTGTTGATAGTGCGTGGATTAATGACACAGCTGCGCCTCCCTACGGAGGCAACATGTATTACCGTTACAGTTTGCAAAGAAGAAAATAGTTTTGATGCGTTTGTGTTGGCAAAAGTGAGTACAAAATACCATTTTGTAGTATTCTGGTTGGAGAGTTGTTGGCACTTAAAACAGAGCTTTTCTATTTTTATTTATGTTTTGTCTATTGTTCTGACATTTGGAGCCTTCACGCTTTTAAAATTATATTTTTGTCAAGCTAACATGTCTTGAGAAACATTGTTTTTCTAGTTAAAAATAACGGTTGTTTTTTTCGTTGAATTTTAATACATTTTCATTATACTTACATTCAAATTAGGAAGGCTTTCAAACCAATTTGCATTATGTAATAACAAAAAAAAAATAGCATATTTACAGACAATCAATTTGAAACAGTAATCAGATGAATCCGTCAGGCCTCGTCTCTAACTAATGACTTTGTTTCAAAGAAAAGTATCATAAATAAAGTTGTTAGTTCATAAAACAGACAACATCACTTCAGTTTCATGAATTTTATTATAATTTTGTACATTACACAAATATTCTGCCTAAAACCTAAAATCACCTTTTGCTAACCTACATACACTGTCCATACATTTCATTTACTCACTACTCTTTAACATAGAAACATCTGGGGTTATGAAAGCTCCATGTGTACATTTTATTCAAACCTTTAAATACTCAGATCAAAATGTGGGGGGAAAAAAACATCCGAGTCTGAACAGAGGTTAACAAAGAAAATGCAACCACAGCCCCTTTACAGATACTGAATCAAACTCTCAAGTAAAGTCTCATTCATTCAATTACATGGGTATGAAATCCTTCCTCAGTGACATGGTGGCTGTATTTTGAACATACTCAACTGTATTTAATCAACTGGATTTCTTTTTCAGCTATGCTATGTATTTATGCTAGAAGATCATGGGAACAGTATCTGTGTTTTTGGCACAAATTCATCCCAAATATGGATTTTTTGTTGTTGTTGTTTTGTTAACCGTGAGTGCAGCATCTAATGTAAACAACAGATTGCACTTCATCATTGAGCATATCTTCAGGAGGAATGGCAAAAAAAGGGCCGGTTTTTGGCCCTACCTTCAGAAATGAACTTTTATAAAAGAAAAAATAAAAGTCTGGGAAAGTTCCAGAGAAGGAGAGCATCAGTAGTCCTCAGCTGGAAAGAGAAAGACAAGGAGACAGAGAGACACAGATGAACAAGAAGAAGTAGAACCGAGTGGAAGCGGAGCGTGCGATCCGTTCGAGGTTAGAGACGGCATAAGAAATCTCAGCATGCAGGTGGTTAGTGGAGACGGAGGGCAGCTTACTTTCAATGGTGAGAATGCAGGTGCTGGCGGCAGTTCCTCGGCTGTTGACGGCTTTACACATGTACTCTCCTTCATCCTCGGGGAACGTTTCCGGCAAGTACAAGCAGTAGGTCTCCCCTCTCTCAATGTACTGGTAGTCTTCAGAGTCCGGCAGCAGCTCACCTTCAAACCACCAGGTGACCTCTGGTTTGGGTTCTCCTGTGATCTTCACTGTGAACCGCACAGGCTCTGCGTCGACCACCGACTGGTTCTTAAGGGGCTTTTTAAACCATGGAGCGCCCGACCTGGCGTGGTCCTCTTCATCCTCGTAGGCGGCGGAGCCATTAATGATGCTACCCTCTTCCTCCTCCTCTTCTTCCCTTTTCTGACAAGACACATGACAAAGTGTTCACACTCGGAAAAAACAGCAAAGCAACAGAAATCACACGCATGCAGCTCTGCCATGCATTAGTGTTGAGGTCGGTCCACCATTTAGCTCTTAAACAAAGCAGCCCAGGAGAGGTTTACTTTTTGAAGAGCAGCGTCAATTTCCTGTTGTTCAAATTGCATCCTTTGTAATTTCTGCTCTTCGATCTTTCTCTTTTGCTCTTCTTCTCTGGCCTTGGCCATTTGTTCAAATCGCGCACGCATGTCCACTTTCTGTCTGAAAGGGACGTCCTCTGCTTTAGCTGGAGTTGTTTTATCCTCATCTTCATCCTGTGAAAGAAATGAGCAAAAGCTGATGCAAATGAGCTGCTCTTTAGCGGGAATGAAAATGTGAGAAATTCCCTCGTTCTTTTACCTCCTGACAGCGCTCTGCCTCTCTCTCCTTGATTTTCTCATCAATTTCTTTCCTTCTTGCTCGTTCCTCCTCGATCTTCTTCTGGATATCCTCCTCTGTGAGCTGCTTGATCTTCTCAAACTTAGATTTCAGGCTTTTGGCCTGGGTGGAGCCAGTTCGCTTCAGCTTTGTTAGTTCTTCGTACTCTGTGCTCACCACCTCAGAGCTTTCATTGATCTCATCCTGAATCAAACCCACAAAACAATGTAAATAATTGAAGCATATTGAAATTGTAAGTGTAATGATAATTTTATTGGCACATGAAGCTGACCTCGCCCATCTCTTGTCGCAATTGTTCAAACTCTTTCTTCTCCATCTCCATTTTCTGGCGTCTGGCCTCCTCCTTGCGTTTTCGCTCTGCCTCCTCTTTAATTTTCAGCATCTCCTCAAAGTTGATTTCTAGTTTCCCTGGGTGGATTGCTTCCTGTGACTCTGTCCTCACCAGAGTTTCATCATCATCCTGCACCTGTCACAAGAACGGGACAAACATCTCATAAGCGATTGATATTTATTTGCATATGAACATATGTATTATACATCTTGTGCAGGCAACGAGAGTTTTCCTGTGTTACCTGCTGTTATCCTTTTTCTTATGTTTGACTGATAATAACTAAGCATGCTGAATTTATAATAAAAATAAGTTAACAGGTAATCAAACATCATGAATATATTTCTAAATGCTAGGTGTATATAATTATATTACTTTACAATTCAGTACTGAAGAATTGACTTCAGTTCATAAGTTGGAATTTGAATTTGATCCACATCCCACAGAAAGTTGAATTGTAATAAGTATAGTGCAAAACGCAGAATGATACACAATAATTACAGTTTTTGACTTGTTACTGTGAAAATCAAAAACTCATAACATAGACTCAACCCTTAATTCTGTTCTGTACTAATACTCAAAACAGAATATTAATATTTTCTACACTACAAAGGATTATACAGTGCATTGGTATCTTGTTTTATTTACAAGAAAAACATCAAAATATTTTTTAAACAAGACACATTTGCTTGAGAAGCAAAAATATGCAAGATATTTAAAAAGGTCATATCACAAGGAATACAATATTCTTTGACCTTTTTAGTTATAAAAACAGTTTATTGTGCTATAAAAACATGCAATAACATTATCCATAGCACAAGTAGAACTTAGTGGGAAATATTACCTAAACTGGAATTAATATGTATGATACTTCCTCTTTAAGACCTGTTTTCTAAGAATGTATAGTATCCTCAATATATGTTTATTTTGTCTAGTTCCACAAAATATTTTGGCTTGTTTTAAGCCTCTTTTGTTTGTATAATTAATCATTGTGGCAATTCTTCACATTAGCAGAATAGCTGTTTCTTTTTAAAAATGTTTCTTACTTCTTTATCTCCATATCCAGTCAAATTATCCTGATCCAATCCAGGGCTCTTAAAAACACAATTTGAAAAGCATAACAGACAAGCATTGCAGCAGGTATACCATTTGAGCACACTGGAGATTTGGACATGTGTTCACATTTGCATCTGAATTCATTGTTTTAGATTGAATCAGAGACCATAAGTAAGTTGATGTATTGAAATTGACACCGGTTAACAGTTGTTAGCTGAGAGACAACATGTGCTCAGATGATATAAATATAATGAGCAGATTGCATTACAATAAACATGCAGCATAATGTATGTTTATGTTATATTATTAATAAGCAGAACCGTTTCCTGAATAGAATGTTGAATATAAGCCCATTAATGGATTTTTATTGTTGATTTGTTTTGTTCATATCATAAATTAGTGCATGCAAATGCACTGTACATGTGCAAATAAGTTCTCATGCATGGTCCTACCATGTTCTTGCGAGCTTCTGCGAAAAGTCTTTTCTCTTCTTCCAGGCGTTGCTTGGCTTCCTCCTCTTTCCTTTTCTGCTCTTCTTCTCGTCTCTGTCTTTCCAAATCCTCAAAGCTGATGGCCAGCTTCCCGGGTTTAGCCCCATCTGAGTTTATCATGGCCAGCAGGATGTCATCATCACTATTTACAACCTGCGAATCAATATATTAGGTTTGGGGAAAATGAGTTAAGAGGAGTCAAGCGTTTGATCTGGCGTCCAACTTACATGTCCGACTATGCCAAGTCAGTAATCCCTTATCTCTGTCTGATTGTAGATTGCAGCCATTATATTTCAAGTTAGACATTTCGTACATGCTTTCTATGACCTTTTGTAATAATAGTGAGCAGTTTATGTCTATTAAATATTACGTAGGCCTGATCAGAACATCACACTGATATATGCTGTCAAAGAATATCATGGTTACCATAGTACACATTAAAAAACAAACATGATATTACCATGGTGCTGTTTCACAAGCACACAAACTGACCATGCTCTTTCTGGCCTCGGCAAAGGCCTTTCTCTCTTCTTCGATGCGTCTTTTCCTTTCTTCCTCCACTCGCTTATGTTCCTCTTCCAGCCTCTGTCTTTCCAGCTCTTCAAAGCTGAGACGAAGTTTACCAGGTCTGAATTCTTCCTTCTCCTCATTTGTATCCTGAGTATCCTCATCATCCTGGGACTGTGATAAATAGTTTATTATTATTATTCATATTACACATATACAGTGGCCCCACTGTAAAAACTCTTTGGACACTGAAGTCATATTTAAAAATGTCTTAATTTTAAGATACAAAATATATATATATATTTTTTAGAACTAACTTCACTTTCTGAGCCACTTTAAACCAACTGGTCTTGAGGCCATTTTTTATGGGCATATTAAGTAATTTCTCCTTAAGTTTACACATGGTTGTTGCAGAATAACCACCAGTGTAGCTCGTTACGTTAACTGTAAATATCACAATATTTGTTTAGAACTGTTTTGGACTGTTTCACTTGTAAATGATGCTTGATCTGTGAATATTTCTCTCCTGATTTAAATGAGACAACTTTTACATTGGAGAAAGTAATATTATGGATAGTCGTTACGTTAACTGTAAATATCACAATATTTGCTTAGAACTGTTTTGGACTGTTTCACTTGTAAATGGTGCTTGATCTGTGAATATTTCTCTCCTGATTTAAATGAGACAACTTTTACATTGGAGAAAGTAATATTATGGATAGAGGACAGAAGCCGGAATGAACAGTTTAAAGTTAAAAATTTCTTGTTTATTCCAAATGCACAGCTTTTTGCTTCACAAGACATTAATTGATGGACTGAAGTCGTGTGGATTACTTATGGATTATTGTGATGTTTTTAAACAGTTTAAAGTTAAAAAATTCTTGTTTATTCCAAATGCACAGCTTTTTGCTTCACGACATTAATTGATGGACTGAAGTCGTGTGGATTACTTATGGATTATTGTGATGTTTTTATCAGCTGTTTGGACTCTCATTCTGACAGCACCCATTCACTGCAGAGGATCTATTGGTAAGCAAGTGATGCAAAGCTAAATTTCTCCAAATCTGTTCTGATAAAGAAACAATCTTATTCACAGTACTTTTTGGATGGCTTGAAGGTGAGTAAATCTTTAGCAAATTTTCAGTTTTGGGTAACTACTCCATTAAGTGTCCAAATAGTAAAAAAGTGTCCACTCTATATATTGTATATGCAAACCGATATATCTACTGGTTGTGGAAATTTACCCACCATGTCCAGCTTGGCCTCTTCAAAAGCTTTTCTTTCCTCCTCCCGTCTGCGTCGGGCCTCCTCCTCTGCCTGTTTTCTCTGCTGCTCCTGTCGCTCCTTTTCCTGTTCTTCAAAGGTCAGATGCAGTTTACCAGGGGTCACCGGCTCCTTCTCCTTGGGAGTAGAATCTGCATCGTCCACCTGTTCAATCATGGAGCGACGCTTGGCCTCTCGGAAAGACCGCCGGTTTTCGTCATATCTTTTCTTCTTTTCATCCTCAGTTCGCTTCTTTAGTTCCTCTTCTCTGTTCTTCTCCAAGTCCTCAAAGTTGATCTTAATCTTTCCCGGCTGTTTTTGTGATTTTGCAGGCACCACTCGTACCAATAGGCTGTCATCGCCATCCTGTGATGAAGAAGAAGTGAAGAAGTCACCCTAACCGAAAAAATAACAGTTTTATCAGTGGAATTACAAAGGTATGATGAAATGTCTTCCTGTTTTGTTAGGATTTTTTGAATTTTTTTTTTATTATTATTTATACTGCTTTGACTTGCAACATTTCTGCAGTCATGGACAAGCATCCAGACAGGTTTCAGATAAGGCCTGACAGCAGAAGACGTTCTTCTGGCACAGTTGCCTTCATTTGTGTCATAT
This sequence comes from Sinocyclocheilus anshuiensis, assembly GCF_001515605.1. NCBI lineage: Eukaryota > Metazoa > Chordata > Actinopteri > Cypriniformes > Cyprinidae > Sinocyclocheilus > Sinocyclocheilus anshuiensis. Next base: position 2,074,409 of record NW_015549584.1, read on the forward strand.
TAGACAGAGATATGGGATGGCTAATTCAGTCAGAAAGCATGGCCTGCAAGTGGTGTGGGAAACAGTTGGCAGTCACATGTTGTCCATGCTTGTTAACTCTGGCTCCAGAAAGTGTGGCATTTTCTTTAATTTAACACCCAGTGCCATGTTAAATGTGAACTGACATGTCTTTGTAATGGACAGTAGGTCAATTGGGCGTCATTGTACACATTTTACATATCATTTCACAGTTTCTATACACTACTGTTCAAAAATTTGGTAAGATTTTTTTTTTTTAATGTTTTGGAAATGTTTCCTATGCACACCAAGGCTGCATTTATTTGATCAAAATACAGTAAAAAGAGTAATACTGTTAAATATTATTACAATTTAAAATACCTGTTTTCTATTTTAGTATATTTAAAAATGTAATGATTATTCCTGCAGTGGCAAAGCTGAATTTTTCAGCAGCCATATAATCCTTTGTAACATTGTTTATGTTGTTACTGTGACTTTTGATCAATCGAATGCAGTCTTGCTGAATAAACGTGTTAAACTAACTTCAGTTAATACATTAGTTTACATGAGCTAACAATGAACAATACTTCTACAGTATTTATTTAACTCAATGTTAATCTCAAATATATAAAAATGTTAAATATATTTAACATTTAACAGTTGTACTGTAGCTGTTAACAATTAACTGTGAACTAGCATGATAATTAATTTTTTTTTTATAAAATTAATAAATGCTGTTACAAGACATTGCTCATTGTTAGTTCATGTTAGGTAATGCATTAACAAAAATGCTTGAAAAATCACACTTGAACAAAAAGTTTGTTTGTGTGATTTTTAACAGTGGGCCATTTTATTAATCAAAATGTATATTATATTTATATATATTTAAACAATTAAAATAAAAAATGATTAAATACATAAAATAAAATGATGATACAAATTATTTAATACAACTCATAGTTTATGAAACCACTATATTAATAATGTTTAACTTTGGTTGTTTATGAGAATGTCTTACCTTGCCTGTCACTGCAGGTTCTATTGTTCTATGATATAAATCCATTCCATGATTTGATTTCACTTCCATATATTGCTAGATTTTAAAATAGTACTTTACATTATATCAGAGGATTTCCTGAGTGATTACAGACACTTTGGTGGAGATTTTCTAATAGTAGACCTGATAAAGCAGCCGACTGCCAAAGTCGCATTAAAAGCATCCTCCTGTAGCCACAGCCTGTTATCATGACACACTGACTCACCTCCTCGGCTTTCTTGGCCAGCTCTCTCTGAATCTTGGCCTTCTCTATGGCCTCCTGTGCAGCTCGCTTCTTTCTCTCCTCTCCTGTTCTTTTCCGCTCCTCCTCCTGCCTTTGTTTCTCCATCTCTGCAAACTTCCCCTTCACACTGCCTGTGAATGGACAGAAAGCCGACAGTTGGTGTCTATAACAGGATTAAAAGGCTGTTACAAAGATTAAGTTGGATCAGTCCTAAAATCGAATATTCGATATGCCTCCGTTTGTCTCATTTCACCCTACCTGTAATCTTAGGAACATACGATTTTTCTATCTTCGTCGGCTTCACCTCTTCCTCTTCATCACTAGAGGCGAGGAGTTCCTTTATCTGTGGAGGATCCGACAGTTGTTGTGGGGTTAGCCGTTTTATCCAGGATCAGAAACCATGCTGGTCCTAGCAAGCCAAGCAGACCTTAATCCTTGTAAGGCACATATGACCTACAGGGGCGGATGCTGATTGGGCCATCAATCGTGACATAGGCAGGGGATCAGTAGAGTGTGCATGCAGCAAGCAGGCATCACAGATACTGGGGTGTTTTACTGATAAAAGGCTTTTTTATAAGAAGGTTTGTGTACATCCTTTTAAATACCTGAAATCGGGTATCGATGCATGCCAAATCTTATGCAAACACTGCATACCCAGCAAGCAGTATCTTCATTAACCTCAAGTCAAAATCTCCTACTATGCATTGTTAGTGGCAGGGCAGTCAGTGAGTGAAGTGACAAAACAAGATGCTGATGGGCACGTTTCTCTACTGACCATTTGCTTCCTGCGAACATACTCTCTCTCTTTAACGAACTGCTCTCTGCGTTTCTTTTGCTCCTCCTGACTTCTCTTTTGGTTTCTCTCTTCTCTAGCTTTCTGCATGGACTCAAACTTATTCTTCACATCTTCTTTCCCCAACTTGGGAACATAACTTCTCTGTACAGGCTTAGATGTTTTAAGCAGTTTCTTTAGAAGAAAGAGAAAATGAGGTATGAGAGATTGTTAGTAAAATAGAGAAATGGAAAATTAGTTCATTTCTATTTTTTCTTCTTTTTGTTTTGCAGAGTATTGATTATATAAAGATTATAAATGACATAAAACACAGCTGACTACTTTTTCATTTCATAAAAAGCATATACCGGTAATTTCTTTAAAATGTAGAATTTAAAATCATTCATAAATA
>NW_015549584.1:2077185-2116430 GCF_001515605.1 Sinocyclocheilus anshuiensis
TATATATATATATATATATATATATATATATGCACATTGATTTTATAAAGATTATACATTTATATAATTCATATTATAATTGGCTATTTTTATATTTAAATATTTAGCATATTTTTATTTTATAAAATAATTTTATTCATAATAATACACACTATATTTGAGTCTGTTAATTATTTTACTTTTTTTTTATTAATTTAGCAGTATGTAATTATTTTAAAATATTTAAATATTTATGTATTTACTTTTTTTTTTATATATATATTATATATTTTTATAGCCTAATCATACTGTACCTCTTGTTTTAGTGCCACCTCTGACATATTTGTCAAATCATATGATGCATCCTCCTCTTCATCTTTCGCCACTTGGTTGGTGTTTTCCTCATTCGTTTTTGAAACCCTCTCTCGTTTTCTCGTCCGGCCAGTGGTCTTTGTCTCCTGTTTGGGCTCTTCCTTCTCTGTTAAGTTGGTCTTCTTTGCTTCATCTGCAGCACTCTCTACCTCCACTTCTTCAGACATGCTCACATCACATGTTTCCTCTTTATGGTTTTCATCATTGATTGTGTTCTCTGTATCATTAGCATCAGCTATATCGTTCGTGTTTTTTGTGTTGTTTATATACGTCATGTCTGTTGACACGTCTGCCATGCTCATCACTTCAGTCATGTTGTTGTTTCTAAGACACACTGTAACAGGGCCTGTTGCAAGATACGTCAGATGAAGCTGACATTGGAAAAAAAGACATCATGACCACAAGATTCCATTGCAAAGGCACTGCTTTTGACAAACTGCAATCTTTATTATGTTACAGATTCTTAGACTGTTATTTGTTTTCTTGAAAAGGTAAGAAATTGGAACTAAAGTGAGCTTTGAGTCTTGATAGTGTTAGTTGGTGGTCTATAAAAGAACAGATGTGTGTGTGTGGGACCTCCACCAGGAGCCTTGTGGTACATACAGGCCCAAAATTTAACTCCCAGTCTGGGTCCGGCCATGTGATTGGGGCTATTTTTACCTGGAGATATGAGTCTAAGAAGAGGTCAGCACCCAGATGGCACACGAGACCCCTGACTAAATTTTAGATGATTCAGATGTGTTGTGTTTCTACAGTGCAAAAGTACAGTTAATTTAATTATTGTGCTTATGTGTTTTTACACTATGCACAGTTTAAAATTGTATCTTTGCATTTCATAAGTTCTGCATCTGACATCATTCATCCAAGATACAATAATCCCAGAAGAGCAGCAGCATTTACCCATGCAGCACAGAAAAACACAATTTTAGGCATGATTCATGTGTACTATTATATACCTGTAATCATCTAAATTTTGATGCATAGTCACTCTCCTTTGCAATTCATATATGACAACATGGTGCTCCTCTGGTGACTAGAACTCACAACTGATCACACCTCACTTTTAGAAGATGACAATATGAAGACAATATGGCCCCCGCAAACAATGTTGCCATTTTTAAACATTGTTTCCCACCACATTTCCAACTGAAGTATTAATTTTTATCAATTGATGTGAATTTATGCAGTACACTAAACATTTTCCACAGACATCCATTCCTTACATAAATATGTTGCTACACTGTTTACCATCTTAATTAGTATTCAGACTTAAACTTAACATTTAAGGTTGATTTCAGAATTGTATTGGATACTGAGGATGTTTTTTCTGTTTAAAAGCATTTAGCTAAAGGTGTCACAAAAATGTCAATATTTTCATTTAGGCTAGTTGTTATTTAATAATGTCTTCAACATAAATGAATACATATGTCTTTATACTTTGGCTAAACGATAATTTATTACAATTTCTCATAATGTGGTCTCCATGAAGATCTTTAGCTTTTTGCAGTTGTGCTTTTTTATTTATAAGCCTTTCCCCCTTAAATATTAGTGATTAATTGGGGGTCTAATAGAATAAATAAAAGTATATAAGAAAAAGAATAAAAGAAGAAATACAAGTCTATAGTCTAGTGTATTCTCGGTGAGTTAAGTAAAGATATGAGGTCGACCATGTAACACAGGCCCTCATCTGCCTGTGGACTTGCCCTTTGGATTTTTTCCCCCACAGGCTTTATTATATTCTTAACATTTCGTAAGCGATAACGTAAAATATCCTACCTTCTTTAGAGTGATATTCTCCCTTTGTCTTCAATCATAAGATTTTTTTTCCGTAGTTCACGGTGACTTTGATAATGCCAAAATCAAGTCTAAATACCCAAGCACAGGTTCAGTCTTCTCTTCCTGTGCGACAGAGTCAAATGAGCGCAGTCGGGTATCGGTGGACGCTATCCATAAAAATATCCGTGCCCCTCTCCATCTACCGCATTCCACACGCGCCACCGGCTGACGGCCTCAGCTGTCGCACCACATATGTCTCCTTATCTCCGAGTCTGAGGCTCTTTTACACAAAATTAATTGTTGGCACACCATAATTGTTATTTTCAGTCTGTCAACGACACGAATTATTTAGTAATGTGCTTATTCATTAGTTTATGTATTTTTAATGGCAGCCTGCATGTACACTAAAAAAATAATGTAAAATTTACGTAAAATTCAACCTTTCACTGGCGACGGTTTTGTCCGTTTTTTTTTTTTTACTAATGTCATGTCTAATAGTATTATTTGCAACTTATATTTGAGCTAGGCTACTAAAACATTGTACCATACACAAATATCATAATAATACAGGTTAAATTAGGTCACGTGATTAATTAATAATAATAATTAATAATAATAATAATATTTTTTTTTAATACAAAATGTTTTATTGAAAGATATATTTACTGTACATTATATAGTAATTCATACTTTTTCCATTGCCAGGCCAAAAAACAAAATTTTTCAGCACTTAGAACCCTTTTTCCACTATTCCAATCATCCACATTGGAGGTTTGTATATATAGACGCTTTATGTAATCATCTATCAGGTTTGTTTGTTTTCATTCATATTTTCCACACAAACATCAGCTTGTTTACATGGAAAGCTATTGTTGGCTGTTGGAGCCAGTAGGCTTTATCTTGAGAGTGTGTGGCTCGTCCAGTCAGTTCTGACCCACTTATCACAGTCACATTGAGGTGTGTGATAACCCAGATATCTCAATGGGTCACTCCAGAACTCAAACAATATCACAGTGTATAACATAGCCTACGTTAAAAAAAAAAAAAGGTATGTGAATAAAAATGGCCACTTTCAACTTATTTGTTAATTGCTTAGATTTATGATTTTAGAAAATGCAAATATTACTTAAGCACTTAATAGACAACAGGCCTTGTTGCTGTGGTGACAGTGTGGTTCAGACCTGTCAGTGGGGATCTATTATCTCATTGCTCTTTGACACAACAGCATGCTTTCGGGATGAACAGTTCTGATGCCTCCCTCCAGAGCATTCATGCATTGTATTCATGTTACAAATGACTAATAATACTATGAACAAACTTTGGACGCAGTGTGAACAGGTAATTGATTACATCTCTCTACCTCACCAGCCAGTAGTATTGGGGGTGCGGGGGGTTCTTAGAATTTTTAGATGCTAATTATTGTCAATTTTAATATTTTCATTCAGCAATGATTCATTCAGCAAGTGTTAACCATAACGAGCTGGAAACCCCCTCAGCCTGAAGGACAGCACTGTCATCTGTAACATGAACTCAGACCCAACATGCATCTCTCTCTCCCTTCAGACTGCGACACCTTCGGTACTGGAAGACTCATACTCAGGGTTAAAGGGGTTTAACCAGCAGCTTTGAGAAGCATCCAAAAGGAGGATGCTTGCATGAGATGTTTGTATAGTGTCATGCAAGGGGTTGCATTTCCTACCATGAAAGAAAAAAATAAGACAGACTATAAGTCATACTGTATGGTTCTGACTCCATTTTATGAATATATTTGAACCTTATACTGTTTGAGCCTCTGAAAGTTGCTCTAAAAATTTATTTTCTTCAATCTGAAGGCTAAAGTGCTATGCTAAAAGCTCCACTCTGGAAGACGAATGGGGACAACAAGGGAGAGCCCGAAATAGCGTCCCACCTGTGGGCAGAGATCAGAGCTATAGAGACAGCTAGCCTGCTAATACACACTGCTGCTTCTCTCACTGCTTAATCAGAACAGATTTGGAGAAATTTAGCATTACATCACTTACTCACAATGGATCCTCTGCAGTGAATGGGTGCCATCAGAATGAGAGTCCAAACAGCTGATAAAGTCATCATAATGATACACAAGTAATCCACACGACTCCAGTCCATCAATTAGCATCTTGTGAAGCAGAAAGCTGCGTGTTTGCAATAAACTTTTGACTAAAATAAGAGAGAAGAAAAAATGTAGGGTGGGGACTTAGATCTGTCCATTGGTTGTTGATTGGATGGAGGTGGATCTAAATGTGAGCTTACAGCTGATTATAAGAAAGAGGTGGGGTTTAAGGGGATGAAATGATTGGAGAAATACTGCATATATCACCAGAGAAAAATCTGATAGATCCAGCTGATATTTTGAATAGAAATTGAGGAAAAACATGGGAAAAAAAAGATACAATGCATGGATGAATCATTCACGAAAATATCAATAAGATGCATTTATAAAATAGATCTTCTGAATTTAATTTCATGCCAACTTTAATGTAAAAAATGACTCAGATGCTCTGGGCATTTTTAGGGACTATTAAACTCCTTGGGATGGACAAATTATGGAGCCACTGACTGTGCGTCATCATGTTTTTCTTTTGCTTGACTTAATGTAAATCTGTCTGACTAGGCAAACGAATTCCCAAATATCACACAACAACTAATGTCAGGTTTATTGGTTATTTTTTATACAAATAATAAAAAAATACAATTCCCACAGGAAGCGTGATGTCAAATGTAATTTAACCCCTCTTTATGTCTTTATTTCTTCTTCTCTTTGACTCTTTACTACTGTTTTCCTGCCTGCCTTGCTCCCTCTCTCAACAAGTCAGCTGTTGGCCTGGTTGGGCATTTACTCTACTACAGGAACAGGTGCAGATCACAGCAGGACACTGGGCAGGATGGAAAGTTTACAGTTGGTTTCAAAGAGAAATTGTAACACTTGAAACATTTGTATTTGCTTCACAGTTGCTGAAATATGCTGCATAACAATTCACTCAAGCATGTTCCAATGTTTCAGGCCCTGAAATCTAGCTTGATGGGTCTAGTTTAATTTGTATCTTTGCTAATTTATCATGTGATTTGTGTTAGAATATAAAAAGATACTTTAAAAGGTCTGAAACAATAGTCTATTGATTAAAACTTTCTCATAGTTTTACTTTTAGATCAAAATGTATAAATTATTGTTGTTAAAGCATTCAAGTATTGTTCGCAAATCGTTAAGATATCACTGCTAATCATGACCAAGGTCTAAAGAGAGCTGTATTTCCTCTGCGTATCTGCTTACAGATAGCTGAAGTCTTCACTATCAGGTACCAGAGCGATGCTAAATTAGGGCTTGTGACAAGTGAGAACTGGCTGACTGCCCAGGAGCTCAGAGAAGATGTTGACTTATCAATCTCAAATAACTTTGCCATGATCTAAAATCCTGATCTGTGTCAGAGATCCCAAATAGACATATGACATAGCTATTCCACTGTGTATATGTACAGTAGCAATATACACATCAGAATTGAAGTCTTGATTGTGTGCTCTTTGTCTTGAGACAAACCTTCAAGATCACAACATGGCCTTGGATCTTAGTGCATATTGTCTTGATCTTGGCCTCCTAGTCTTAAACTGGAAGTCTTGGTCTCAGCTTGTAGAAAAGATGTCTCCATAGCTCCTGTACCTTTTTGATTTTGCTTAACTAACCTTACAAATTATTAATAAGTGCTGTAATCAAATTGTTTTGTTTTTTTTGCTTATTTAATGTTAAATAATGCTTTAACTAACCTTAACTAAAGAGACTTTACTGTAAAGTGTTACTGTTCTTCAGTGTAATTCTCAGATGTCATATGCAGGACTATTTAACATAAATCAGTTCATAAATGAGTTGCCTTCATAGATCTGTTGAGAGGGAGGGATTCAGAGTTGTTTGTTATGCTAAATCATATGCTGAGCAGCAGTAAATGACTCCCTCATCTGGTGAACTGTAAGAAAAACATCTCAATGCATTGAAATTTGAGCCCAACTCTTGATGCTTTGGGAATTATTTTGCCTTCTAATGGATCAGGCTTTGGGTTATGATCAAATATATATCGATGTTAAACACATTTAACATAATAGAGGCAGTAGAAATTTATTTATTAACCCTATAAAGCTTACTGTATCATATCGTATTTGATAGAAGGCTCTTAAATTATCCACATGATCAAAACTGCTGAAAAACTTGGTTTACACAATGTACTACATGCATTCTGTGGTCTGATTGTGGTCTGTATAACTGAAGAAACAGATCCTTCAGGTAATGGTACATGTGACTTTTTACTGTGAAATCTTTACTGATTTTTATGAAATATCGTAACAATAGCTTTTATATTCTTAATAATATTTCAAGTTGAACATTTAATGAACTGAAGCAACTTTTTTTTTGTAAGAAAATCATGTTAAACTGTGATATGCAAATATGCCACAACAGACTTTTGACTGAGTAACATTTATTTGTAGATCTCTCAGTCATCATTGTATTGCACTGCATTATATGTTTTGCCCCATGCACAATAAAAACTATAGAGCTTTCAGAGAGTGACAACTGATATTTGTATCCTATGTAAGCCTGTTACACTGTTATACCGATCTCAGTGATATACATTACAAGCTATCAGAATTCCATCTTACATTTTCGCCGTAAACATCAGCAACTGCACCAAATTGCCCAATTTTTTTGCCCAGTTTGGGCTGCTATTCTTCTTCAAGTATGAGCTTCATATTGTCTATATCAAATACAGCCATTAAACCTGATGCATTAAATATGATATGAGGATTAAAAAAAATACTTTACGTCAGGCCATACAGGGTTAAAGTGTGCACAAAGATGTCCTATATTTCCACACTGCTATAGACTGTATTGGTTACTAAAGGTTTAGCAATGTAGCCTACAATCTACATTTTTTTTAAAACAACCCAATTTGGGTCATTTTGGCAACCCAGCACTGGGTACATCCCTTTTTGACCCAACGCTAGGTTGCCAAAATGACCCAAATTGAGTTAAATCAACCACAATTTGGGTTGAAAAACTAACCCAGTGTTTTTCTCAGAAAAAAAGGTACAAAAGCTGTCACTGGGACTTTGTACCAAATTTACCTCCAAAGGGTGCTCATTACTACCTAAATTGTACATATTGGTATCTAAATCACATATTTATTATAGTAATTTTGAAAGAGTACCACCCCAGGGAGTTTTCTTTTACCCATTTTACTGAGTGTAAAGGATCTCGTTTTTTTTACCCCAGCCCGACAGAGGGCATGAATGTGCCGTATATAGTTACATGAGAAACCTTCAACCGGAACGTCAGAGGAAGAGAAATAGGCGTAAGTGAAGGTGACAATTTTGTTGCGACTGTGCTAACCGCTGTGATCCCTGAAGAACCCCGGTGAATCGTTGTCATTTCAGATCACCTCAGCAGTCCGGTGACACACCCCCTGTGAAAAGCCTCGCTTGGATGGTCAATGGCCGCGAGGCTCCGGCGCACGGTATGTTGTCGTGCATATACTGTTATCAGCACGGCGAGCAGCCAACCGTTGTTTGCACTGCATCGAAACTGACAGCGAGTGAGTGTTCGTATAAACTGCTGTTTGGGTTTTTTACGATATCAGCAAGCTTTTGGCAGCTATTGCGCGCAGGATTAATTAGACGTCAGTCAGATAAACACGTGGGAGCGGCGTGCGTTGCGTTTCCGTTTCTCCCAGCGGCTAAATACCGGACGGCTAGCGGCTATGCTAATGCTAACGGTTAATGAACAGCCAGTGGGGGGTTTTTTCCAGCGATAACTACGTGCGAATGAAACGATTGTGTTTATCGTGATATTTACATATGTTGAAGAATCATGCAGAAACTTTGGTTTTGTAATGAGACCCTGTTGTCTGTGTTGATCCCGTCAATTGCGGCTTTCTATCTTTGTCATGTAAAAATAGCGCTGAGTTGTAGCTCTTAAACGGATTTGGCGACGGCTCGTCGTGGTTTCTCCGCGATCAGGAGGCATCTGACACATGTACTGGTCAGAACTGTCACTGCTTGACTTTAATAGTTTCTTTTTGGTAACAGATTGTGTTTTTTATGGATGCTTAGCTGGCTCGGCTAGTAGGAGACAGTGCTGGAATGAACCTGCGCTTGGTTTGTGTTGTCAAGAAGAACTGAAACTGACAAGGGAACCCATCATGAAGTTAATGTTGTTCATACAATCTAAAATGTTGGTGTTTAGTTTTATTTTTGCTGTTTTATTGTATATAAAACTGGTGTTGCATTCAAATGCATTTTTTTAATGTTCTTATGTGTCACTTGTATTTGTGGCTAGTTTGAGGTCGGCATCCCATCCTTTGAATTTGCTTATGTTCCGTTTAATATGTCTTTTAGCTTTGCATTTACACTTGATTTACCGGAGATATACCAAATAAACAAGCTTTTGTTCTGATAAATAACGTTAGCAGTTTTTCAGGTGCAGGTATGAAGTGTCTGTTCCTGTCTATTAGTGCGCCATGTTCACACTGCGCAGCCGAGAGTCTGCGGTCGTCTGGTGCATTAGCGACCGTAACCCTATAAAGACTGACGTGTGAAATAATAGTCAGAAAAATCAATTGTTTTGAAATGGAACATATTGAACCTTTAGACAAAATCTAAAAAAAAAAGTTTGCTCGTATGTTTTATGTTTTGTATCGTGTTTGATACATCATAGCTCAAATAGTTGTATGATATAGGCCTATATGGAGCTCACATTTGAGGAAGAAAAACACAAGTTTATTCAGAGGCCCAAACTGTGCAAAAATATGCACTTTTGTGCACATGTTGTTATTTATGTTAGTTGTTGTCTGTTGTTAATTACAAAAAGATGAAATTCTGATAGACATTATTATTATCTCATCTTACAAGCTGAGACTTGTTATAGCACTTGCATATCATTGCTCTTTTGTTGATTTTGATTGCTTCCATTGTCCTCATTTGTAAGTCGCGTTGGATAAAAGCGTCTGCTAAATGTAAATGTAAATTAGTGAGGTCTTTATAAACGGTCACTCAATATACAGGTGCATCTCAGTAAATTAGAATGTCATGGAAAAGTTCATTTATTTCAGTAATTCAACTCAAATTGTGAAACTCGTGTATTAAATAAATTCAATGCATACAGACTGAAGTAGTTTTAAGTCTTTGGATCTTTTAATTGTGATGATTTTGACTCACATTTAACAAAAACCCACCAATTCACAATCTCAACAAATTAGAATACTTGAACTTTTCCACGACATTCTAATTTATTGAGATGCACCTGTATTGCTCTATATCTCCTAATATGTCTTAAAGGTGCAATAGGTGATTGTCTTCAGAAAATGTTTTTGTTATGCTGGTTGAAAGTCTCTTCACATCCCGATAGCAATCATTAAGTTAAGTGGTCTAAATGCATTTATATGTATTTATATATTATGTGGAAGGCGTAGAACCAAGAAATGTTCATCTAATCCAAACGCTCAGGCTTTCCTACCTGCCTGTCAGCATATGTATTTGCATACCTCTGCGCATCCTGTTCGCGCAGACAGGATACGTCATCAGCACGTTCATGTACGTTGTGCAGACAGACAGAGCGAGAATGGCAGGCAAACATCAACAACCTGACCTTACTTCCTGGTATTGCAGTCCTTTTACTAACTGTACTATAAAGTTTTCTCACCGGTTACTAACACATAATGTATTGTAGTAATGTTGTCTCTGGTCGTCTGGTCTGTGTGTGCGTTCATGTGCTCAGGGGGCGTGGCTTTGGACGGCGATTGCAGGGAGGGTTGGACGTTCGCTTTCAGTGCTATCAGGCTAAAGTTAGCATTTTCCAAGATCTCCTACTGCACCTTTAAGATGATATTTTAAGGTTTAGTTTTATGATCAAAGGTCTGTAGTTTTCATTATGAGGACATACACTGCAATAGAAAAATACAATGATGATTAAGTGATGTACAAAAATCTTGCTCAAAGGCTTGTATCATGTTTGATGCTTGTTTTATCACCATTTTTTTTATGCTGTATGGATAATCAAGTAAAGTTGCTTCAGTCAAGTAAATGTTTATCTTGAAATGTTACTAACAATATAAGTTATTCTTACATTTACTTTATAAAATAATTAAACATTTGACAGTTTACCACAACCTAAAGGTGGACAGTTTTGCAATTATACTAAAAGGTCTTTTACTTCTCAAGGCATGTGGCAGATTGTGTAAAACAGTTTTTTTTTTTTTAGCAAAGTTTTGTTCATGTTGATCATTTAGTAGCCTTAAGAAATGTACCAATTATGTTGCCTAGGCTTTTTAGGGTTAAAGGGATGGTTCAGCCTAGAGCCCGACCGATATATCGTTTAGCCGATATTATCGGCCGATATGAGCCAATATGCCGCTGATATGCAAATTTTTCCCTGATAGCCCCCGGGGTTCGGGAGTTACGGGTGGTTAAATTCGTGGTCCGGTGCCGACCGATCTAGCGATCCCGGGGGGCTACTGGCACGCGGAGGGTGGCATTCGAGAGGGCTCCTCGAGCTGAAGGGATCCCTGAATTTGGTGGAGATCCGCCAGCGCGTTTGCGAGATAGTGACATCAGCCAACACTTTCACTTCAATAAGGAGGTCTCTTGTTCAGGCAGCAGCATTCAAGCGTTGTCTTATTCGACCGTAAGTGCCCTGTGAAGTGGACTTCACATGATATTCCGCCTTGATTTCAGATCGAAGGGAACGTACACGTTACATTCAAAGGGCATTAAAGTGCGCGAGACGTGAATTTAAATTTATTTACAGAGGTATATTATGTCACACTTCTCTAGTAAGTTTCGTCTGTGTGTGAAGACGGTAGCGCAAATCCGTGAATGAATGTTCCGAAGTGAAATAAACTTCAACGGAATAAAGTTGAATGGAATTGAATTGAATTAATTAAAACTATTCATTAATAAACTTCAACTTTACTGTTCAGTGCACTGATGTCAGACTAATTTTGGATAATAAAGTTTGTTAAATTGTTACATATCTTTGTCACGTCATTAAAAGTTTTTTATCCCCACATTTGAGTGATCATTGCAAAAAATGTATATATATTCTGTTTATGTATATACTGTATTCTATATACCAGTCAAAAGTTTGGACACACGAATGGGAAAGTGTCCAAACATTTGACTGGTACTGTACTATAATATACACAAAGAATATCGGCCGATATATCGATATATTTTACTCCCTAATATTGGTATCGGCCCCAAAAAACCCATATCGGTCAGGCTCTAGTTCAGCCTATACTCACCCTGTCATTCTGACCAACTCATATATTTCAGGACTCCAGACTGCATTTTGCGACCATTTTTTCTGCCTGTGCGACTAAATTTTGTGACGCTAGAGTAAAACACTACCGTCCACTTTCAGAAGTTGTTGTAGGGGTGCTTTCTTCTCACAAAAAGGGAAACGTATGCTAGTTATATTAGAATCAAAATCAGAATGAGCTTTATTCACCACTTAAGTGTGCACAAACACAAGGAATTTTTTGTGGTTTTACAGGAGCTCTTGATACATACATACATACAAATAACCATATATATATATATATATGACACAAGATAGTTCTAGAAGTTCACAGAACTGACTCGGCAACAGCTGTTGCACTTTGTGGCACTTTAAGCATTATCGTATCGCATTATTTAATGAGTTATCGCATATCGCATTTTTCTTCAATATCACACAGCCCTAGTGCGCGCAGCAAAAATGACGTGAATATTGAGGAAACAATGGATGGTTTTCATGCTAAAGTAAAGTAAAAGACCGCTTCTTAAACCGGAGAAGGTGAACATGTTGGTATTCTTGTGGGAAAAACACATGCAGCACTGTCACCGACAACAAGTTTTACTTTTCTTTTTGTTTTCATTTTGAAAAGCTTGTTATCTTTGCTGTTTACCTCACGTTACGCTATGGAGGCTCTTTTATTTTTATTTTTTATTTGATTCCTCAGTGTTTGCTAACTGTTCTGTAAGTTATTAGTGGGTATGCCTCATCTTATTCGTTTTTGTTAATAAATGTTTTGTAAGCTAGTTTGTCATTGTATCTTACTGTTTTATTGTTGTTGTGCTTTTTAATTAAGAATAACAATGAATCCATCTTTTGTTTTAGTCTTAAAAAGTGAAAGGTGTGTAGATGTATGTAAGCAAAACAGACAATTATCTTTTCTTGTAAAACGTTACAACAAGATTGCGAATTCGAAAGTGAAAGCACCACAAGCCCGGCACATAACACAGCAAAAGAACTCCCATTCACAAAATTCAAATCACAAATACTACTGATGAAAAAGAATGGGTTGAATGTTAACCGCTTTCGTTTCCATATAACTATAAACTATGATAAAAGTTAATCAGCATGCATTGATTAATACCATGTTGTAGCACAAAAAAAAAAAAATATTGCGACCAAATCATGTGCTAGTGCGACCAACTGAGAAAGTTAGTCGCAAAAGAGCGACCAGTGGGAAGAATGAGTCTGGAGCCCTGTAGTTGAATGAATGTGCGTGTTAATGATACCAAAACTGTCCCTTTAATGATTTCTCTTTGTTGCAAACACCCCAAGGTAGTTTGTTAGCAGTGCATGTGAGTAGTCAAACTCGATCTGTGGCTCTGATGTGATGTTATTCATGTGTGTTGTCAGGGGATGAGAGGAGAGCAGGTGCTGCGCTCCTGGCTGCGGACTCAGTGACTCTCTCTTTGGGCTCAGGATGGCGCAGGGAGGGCCTCAGTTGGACTATCACATACTGCAGGACCTCAAGCAGCGCTTCCCAGAGATTCCAGAGAAAGTAGTGTCTCAGTGCCTTCTTCAGGTGAGAACCAGCAGTCACAATTGAAACAAATGGGATGTTAAGAATGTTTGTGGCCTGCTTCGACATTGAGTCATTTTGACCCAGAAACACACGTGAATGAAATGGGAAAGCTTTTGCTATTACAATATAATAACATATAATTATGTTTCTCCAAAACTGCTGATTATATAATCATCTACAGGGCTCTCATAAAACTCGTTTTTGAGAAAACTTTCTTTTGTCATGTTTTATTATTTCCATTTTTTTTATATATATATATATATATAGAGAGAGAGATTTTAGTGATTATTCTCTAGAGTTTTCTTTCTTTCTACCTAACAAACCATGGACATAAAATGGCTTTCCTGAGATAAAATCAAGTCGGGTGGCATGTTGTCCACAAGTGGTTTTATTGATATCGTTTATTGATGTGAATCACTGATTGGGCGATTACATAACAACGTTTATTGTTCGAATGTTGTAATAAAATTGACTTAATTTGAAAGTTAAAAGTTGGCATTGCTTTATCAAAAAAGGTTTCTCCTCAAAATTACGTGTTCATCTCCAACTCCCAAAATTTTACACACATTTTACAAATGATCTTATGAAAATCAACTGTTGACTGTAAGGGTCATGTACGCCACCCATTAAAAGGTTTGCAGTTGGTAATATTTTGTAATGCTTTTAAAAGTCTCTTATGCTCATCAAGGCTGAATGTATTTGATCAAAAATACAGGGAAAACGGTAATATTGTGAAATATTATTATAATTTAAATGAACTGTTTTCAATGTTAATATAATAATTTATCAAATATAATTTATTCCTTTGATGGCAGAGCTGAATTTTTAGCAGCCATTACTCAAGTCTTCAGTGCCACATGATCCTTCAGAAATCATTATATGTTGATTTGATGCTCAAAAACATTTCTTAAAGGGGTCCTATTATGCTTTTTCACTTTTTTAATTTTAGTCAGTGTGTAGTGTGTATGTTTGGGCATAAAAAAGATCTAGAAAGTTACAAATCTCAAAGTCCACTCCAAGGGGAGATATTTCATTTTTTAAAAATCCCTTTTCAAGAACTACAACGAACGGCTCGTTTGGACTACAGCGTTTGTTTCCGGGCTTTGTGATATCACAAAGCGGCTCATTGGAATATTATTACAAATAATTCCCGCCTACAGAAATTGGAATGGTTGGGGGGTGGGGAGGGGCGAGGTTGTGGTTAGAACGCTTGGTTGAGTGAGTGCATCAGACGAGACGACGAAGAAGAAGAGCTGCTGTGCTGTAGCGTCAAATTTTTGGCATGTCTAGAACAGCGGTTCTCAATTGGCAGTACTGAAACACCGTCTAAGCTGTTCACCAATCACAACGCACTGGAACAGCTAACCAATCACAACACATTTTGTTTTTCGGAAGGTGGACCTTCATCAAAGCCAGAACTAATCGAGCCGTTTGTGCCAGGATGGGGAGAAAGGTATTTTAATAATGTAAATTATGTGAAAAATAATGTGGTTTTTTTTCGAACCACCAAGCATGAGAACATGTTCTAGTACCCAAAACAAAATCAAGACTTTGTAAAAGAGCATAATAGGACCCCTTTAATATTATTGATGTTGAAAACAGTTGTGCCTGTTAATATATTTGTGGAAATTATTATTTTTTTTTGTTCAGGATTTGTGGAATAGAAAATTTAAAAGAGCAGCATTTATTTAAAATAAAAATTTTGTAATGCACTGTCACTTTTGATCAATTTAATGCATTCCTGCTTAATACAAATAATAATTTCTTTAAAAAAATGTACTGACCCCCAAACTTTTGAACTATGGCATATGTAAACCTTATGATAATGATGTGCAGTGAGTGTGAAGTTTTATCAGTAATATTTTCTTCTGTGTCATTTTGGCTCAATGCCATTACTGAGTGTATCTGAGAGGCATCAGGTGCAAGAACATGTTTACTTTACTGTCTTTTATTTCCTCTTCAGAACAACAATAACCTGGACCTCTGCTGCCATCTGCTGGCTCAGGAGAGTAATAGATACCTGTATGAGGAGTACCACAGCCCAGATGACTTGCACTTAAACCGGAACCACATGCTGCACATTAGTGTGGGTTACCCTGCTACTGAAGGGGTTAAAAATAATGCTGGTGGCCGAGCTTTGGTCCACAGTTCCAGCGACGGGCACATCGAGCATCCTCGAAGTGGTTTCCCTGAGCCCCTCTCCGCCCCAGCTACTATGGTGCCGTCACCCGGCTTCAACCCCTTCTTCATGAACGATCAAGGATGCTCGAACATCCCCACCCCTCCACCCAGCATCCAGGGCATGTCACCCACATACCACCCTGTCCCACGTTACATGCCTCCCATAACGGTTACCCTCTCCCAGAACATCCCCTCTGCCCCACAAGCGCTGCAGATCCCCCCTGGTGCCTATTGTAACAGTGGGAGCACCGTGTACATGCGTCCTTCACCGTCTCAAAGTCCTCAACCCACTCCCTGGTCCACATCTGGGACATCTGTGTACCAGAAGTCTCCTTACGCCACTCCGACATACCCATCCCCGTACAGTTCTCCCCAACATCAGGTCCAGCAGCCGCCCCAGGTGTTTCTGCCCATAAGTCCCCCCACTCTCCCTGGGCTGTCCTACCAGCAGCCGCCAGTTTCCCACAGGCCTTTTATGTCCTCCAAAGGCCCTATGAAGAACCAGATAGAGATCACACTGGAGGGACAACGACCACGGAGTAACTCCCCTGTACATGCTCCGCAGGGATCGCTCTATATGGCCACCAGCCCTTCCCTGAGCTCCCCGTCCCGGGCCATTAGTATGACCGGACCCCCCGGGGCCTCCATTCATCAAGGAATTTATGTCCACCAGGGTGTGGCAAGGCCCCGGCCCACATCCTCTCCTCAGCCGGCCACCTCTGCGTTCATCAAGATCAAAATGTCCCCTGGGCAGGTGCAGCGTTCCTCAAGTTCTCCACCAGTTAAGACAGAATCCCTCCTCAATATAGTGGACCAGGGCGAGCGCCACGCCGCCCCTCCTCCGATCCTGCCCATCTCTGCCCTGCCAGGGAACATCTCGAGTCAGATCAACCGCATGCCTAGACGATCAAGCTCCGGCTCGGATGACTATGCATATACTCAAGGTATGAATCTGCTTATGCAAGACCTCGTGTTTGTATAGAAATTACACACATAATTAAGTATATTTAATTTTTTTATTAATACTTTTATTCAGCAAGGATGCATTAACTTGATCAAACGTGACAGTAAATGCATGTATAACGTTACAGAATATTTATTTTAAATATATTTCCTTTTAAATTTCTATTCATCAAAGAATCCTGAAAAAATTATCAAGGGTTTCCAAAAAATATTGAGCAGCACAACTCCTTTCAACATTATTAAAAGTAAGAGTGTTTCTTGTGAACCAAGCCAGCATATTAGAATGATTTCTGAAGGATCGTGTGGCTGCTGAAAATTCAGTTTTGGCATCACTGGAATAAATTACATTTTAAAAATATTAAAGTGTAAATTGTAATAATATTTCATAATGTATCACTTTTTTGATCAAATGAATGCAGCCTTCTTTTAAAATCATTACAAAATCCAAAATCTTGCCAACCCCAAACTTTTAAATGATAGTGTGTACGTATATGTATGTTTGTTTGCGGGCTGGGCGATGCTGTAAATATTAGCAGTATCATTGCAGTATCTTTACTGATGATACAAAATTAGTGAATATTGTGTATATTTGTAATATTTTTTGAGAGAAGATGCAAAATTTTTAGATATATCCCACAGCCCTAGTATGTATGCATATGTGTGAATAAATATAATAAAATATTTATTTGATCAGGCTGGCTTATTTATGTCTGGACTTTTCCAGGAGTCAAGGAACACATATTTTTAATTGAATGCTGAGAAACTTGAGAAAGCCATGTTAAAATGTATTATATTATAAAATCTAGTAGCTAGTCCTTGCTTTATAAACTATTATGTATTTTTTTATAAAACTGCTTAAATGGTGTGTACATACACAGATTAGTAATGTAGTATACTATATATAGTTTTTTTCTAGGCAGTTAATATCCAGTAAAGCATATGTATCCTTAATTATACATCACTCATGAAAAAAAACTGCTTGGGTTTATCAGATAACTCTCTCCTGTCAAAGTGGTCAGTTCCTGTCCAGAATAAGCTGGTTATACAACTTCTTTGCATCCGTTTATGGTGTTTGTATGCATCAGGGTTGGGTGTATGTGGGGAAGTGTTGTACAGTCTTGTATACTTGTGTCTAATGCTCCTCCTCAGCACTGCTCCTGCACCAGCGTGCTCGGATGGAGCGTCTGATGAAAGAACTCATGCTGGAGCGGCAGAAACTGGAGCAGTTGAAGGCGGAAGTGAATGAAATGGAATTTGACGCCCTGCAGAGACGCTTCAGACGGGTGAACAGCACCAGCCTGATCCCTCGGGTAAGAGAGAGACAAAAAACAAGGCTTTTATAGCATGTGAATGCATCTTTTTGAACGAGTGCGGAACACCCACCCACTTGTTTTACATCACTAATAAAGGGAATGAATGAATCCTCGTCAACTTCTCCAAATGAGCCATGCGTAAAAAAAAATAAAAAATCATACATACCTAGAATCTACGTGCAGAACTTGCAAATACAATAAGGTGGAAATGAATCACATCTGTTCATTCGGTTCTCGCTCATTCTGCATGCTTCACAGACTATGAATGAATCTCTTTTCAAACGTTAAACTGCTGTACATAATGTACTCATCCAGTGCAACCGTCATCTCTTTCCTCTGACTTTAACAAGCTACTGTGAAGAGAGTAACAGCAATAAACTGCTTTTATGTGTGCGGTTAATGTGAAAAAGTCATGTACTCTCTGTGTGCGTGTGTGTGCGTGTGTGCGTGCACATTTCCTAGCCAGAGGATATGACCAGAATTCGGTCGCAAAACAGACAGCTCCAGATTGACATTGATTGCACCTTGAAGGAGACAGACCTGCTGCAGTCTCGAGGTAAAAGTAGCATGAATGTACTCATCTTTATGGCACACAGTGTGAACTGAACATTAGCACGTTTGCACTGATTGTTGGAAATTGTGCTGATAATTATGACTACCATTTGCTTCATCCATCTCTTATTTTTTTATTTATTTTTTAGGCAAGTTTGACGTGAGAACCATGAACAACTTTTATGATAATATACAGCCTGGCCCTGTTCTGCTGCAGTCCAGAGGTAAAAATAGCACAAATGTAGTCATCTTTATGACTATAGCACAGCATTATTTCATGTGATTGCACAGATTGATAATTATGATTATCATTTGCTTCATCCATCTCTTATTTGTTGTTTATTTATTTTTTAGGCAAGTTTGACGTGAGAACCATGAACAACTTTTATGATAATATACAGCCTGGCCCTGTTGTACCTCCAAGAGGTGGGAATTCAATAATTTTTTAATTTTATTTAGTCAACTGTCACAATGTTGCTTTATTTAAACATGTCATCATTTTATGTTTTGGTAATTCTTTACAACAAGGTTCAATTCGTTAATATTAGTTAATGCATTTGGTATCATGAACCCGAACTGAAAAATACTTGTCAAGCATTTATTAATTTCTACATATGTTAATACATTTTCAACATTTCAGATGAATGCCGTGTTCATGTCGTGTCATAATTACAGTAATTGTTAGATGATAACAAGGACGTTCATTATGCAATGCCTATTTAAAAAAAAAAAAAAAACCTGTTTATTCAGCATGTGCTGTATGCTTGCTACATTAGTATTGTATGTCTTGTTTATTTTTAGATTATTCCTGAATGAAGTCATTAACAGTAGACAATTATAGGAATTATTGAACAGAAATATTATGAAATAACTGCATAAGTACTTTTTACAGTGGCTAAAGCCGCTGTCATTTTGATTGTTTCCGCATGTTGTTGCAGCAGTCAGGTGGTAGAAGTTGGAGCTGTCCAAAAAATCTTGTGAGTTTAATGATGCTCCAAAATTTTGGTAAGAGAACAGATTTGGCCGAAAATGTAAAAAAAAATTATATATATATATATACATATGCGCACACACACACACACACACACACACACAAATCTATAATAGAAATTCATTATATATGAACTATTTTGATTAATTGATTCTTAAATACATTTTATTTTCTGTTTTGTTTTTTTTTCTTTGGCTGAAGAGTGTTAATTTCAGTTCATCACTATTTGTCAAAATTATTCATTTTTAGTACACTTGATACATTAATGTTAATGAATTGAACCTTAAGTTACAAGTTTTGTCCCTTTGCAATGCAAGAATTTACCTAGATGTGGTTTTCATTAAAAAATCTCATGGAATTTCTAGACTAACCTCCATTGAGCTAAAATGAGCTCTTTGCTCTCTGAATATCCTGTCAGATTTGTCCTGACCTCTGACTACACTAGTGGAGTGGAGGGTATTGGGTTGCTTGTTATGATATAGTGTTTCTTGCACCCTGGTTCTATTTTCATCGCTCTTTTGTTGCTATGTGGGGCCAGTGGCCCAAATTGGCAATGGGTGTGGCTAGATCTTCCTCAAGCCTTCAAATTTAGCTCACAGCAGCAATAAATAAGTGTGTGTATGCTGTTTCATGTTTTGTCTCTTCTATCTAGTTAAGCCTCCGGTCGTACAAAGGGACGAGGATTTTGAAGGCGCTCAGTGGAACTGTGAAAGCTGCACTTTTCTTAACCACCCCGCGCTGCACCGCTGCGAACAGTGTGAGATGCCACGCAACACTTGAGCCAGCTTCACCGCGACCCTTCCCGACAGGCCATGAACCTCACTCTTCCTACTAATCTTCTGTTCCATCATGCAAAGTTCAAGTCCCGCCTATCATTTGCCGATTTCTGTCCCTTGTGCCCTCAGCTTCACCCAGCAATAACTGAGCCGTACCCGACAGAAGAAGAGACAACTACTCTAGTAAAATATTATCCAATCAGAAGCACCCTGTGTTACCTCTTGAGGAGCTTCCTGCACTTGTATTTACTTTCTACTTTTTTTTTTTCTACTGAAAGATGCTTTAAAAGAGGAAGTAGGGTGACTTAACAGAAACAAGGGATTGATTGATTGGCGCTGGAGTGGACTGAGAAGGCGTGGTTTTAGGAAAGGGTGGAGCTTCCAGATGTTGAGGAGGTGTGGTTTACCAAGCTACCATTCCAAGCAGAATAAGACTGCCGCGTTTACATGGAAAAAGCCCCAAACAATCCCGCACACGGGGCTTCTCTCACAACATGATAAATGTATTGACATAAGCAGGGGCTGAATAATTTTTAATGTAGACTTTACACTGTATGTGCTCACTATGAGTTCTTTCATGAATGAAGAACACTACAAGACCTGCATATGAACCTATACCTGGTACTTTTATGCATATGCCACACTGTATTCTGTGTTTAAGGTGTTGATTTCCTGTGCAAATGCCTCAAGTTGCTGTACTTAATAAAGGATCTGATTCTATGTGACTATATGCTGATGTTGAGATCTTTCGAATGCAAAACCATGAGCATACCACATTGTTCTTTTTTATGTTTATTTGGTTAGTATATAAATTAGTACAATATGTCACCATTGTATTCGGGACAGAAAAATCCCAACAGAAAGCACGCAATCACTCAAACGATCCATGCGCCCTCATTCAGACACACCAACATGCACACAACAGGCTGACAGTGCTAAAAAAACAACCCTACAGTCTGCCTTTAACTACCTGTTTGGATACTTATGCAAAAGACTACTAATCACTCTTCAGATACCAGTCAAAAAACTAGTCTATATGCAAGGCTGGGTTACACCACAAGACCTAGGTTTTCTACAATGCAAAGTATCTTCTACCAAATCCCTTTTAAACTGAATAAGAGATATGCGCATGTTTCCAGATGTGCACAAATTAACTGTATGGTGACAATTCATGTGCTATGTACATGATCTGTGCTTAAAGTAACATCAGTTTTTCTTAGCGTTTTATGAGAGCACTTATGCTTGGATGCACATCTACGGATAAAGGTGTGGTCACATTTCCCGTTCGGCAAATTTTCGCATTCGAAATACAGTAATTTCAATTGGAATCCATGCAAAGGGGAATTCCACGGGAGTGTGAAATTTTACAATGGGTTCAAATTGGTCATGTGATTTCGCCGCATTGACCAACACAATGTTTTCGAATTAAAAATGATAATTTCAGTAGAAATCCAAGCAAAGGAGAATTTCACATGAGAGTGAAATATTTCGCAACTTTTTCAAACTGGTCATGTGAATTCGCCACATTGGCCAACATAAAGTTGCTTGGTTTAAAAGTGATTTCTGAATGAGCTGTGCTTCATACATCACTACACTATTGACAGTAGACTATGGACCTTCTAACGTTATGTAATTATTTTTTACCATTACTAACATTTACTGGTGATCAGTGAAAATTTGTGGAGAAATCCATTCATTCCAATAGAAATCTGCGATCAAGAGTTTTACATGAGGCAGATTTCACTCGTATTCAAGTCGGTCGCGCAAATTCCCCACGCTGATCAACAGAAAGCTGCTTGGTTTGAAAGTGACTTACAGGGGTGGTTAACTGGTTTTTTTCTAGGCTTGATTATGTTTATGGGGTGCAGTCTAACATGTGTTAACGCTTCGTTTTTTTAAAAACGCATTATTTTTCACATAATTTACGTTTATTCCACACCTCTGTCCCTTCTCTGAGAAATGGGCTGATCATTTCCATCTTTTATGAAGCCCCTCCCTCAGAAATAGGCGATGGGCTCTGATTGGTTGGCTAGCCCAGTGTGTTGTGATTGGCTAAACCGCCTCTAGCGCGCGTCTAGTCGCCGCGCCCCTCACCTCGGCGGCATGTGCTCCGGTTGTATTGTAAACAACTGCATTGTTAATATCACTTATCAGTTTGAGCCCGATTGAGAAGCAGAGGATATTATTGAAGAGGATCGTGCAGAACCTGTGCAAGCATGGCTTTTAATGGTAGGCCTATGTTTTTTGTTTGTTGTTGTGTCATACTTTTAGATACACTGTTATTTGTAAATGCTACTGCTTATGTTAGCTTTTAATATATGGTTTTATCCTGATTAAAGCTTTAATACAGTACAGCAACCGCATGCGCTTCCATGTTTAACACTTCTCATAACTGTGAAAATAAGTGTATAATTGTAACAGTTCATTGTTGGAGGTGAGCTGAATGAGAGACAGAGAGAGATGCAGAGCAGGGGTCGTGAGGAACAGTATTAAGAACTGATGCTTTAGAACATTGATTTTGAAACTTGTGAATCCATTAGAATCGTTAGAAGACAGAATCGCGATTCATATATGAATAGATTTTTACCTGCACCTCTAGTTTCTCTTCCTCTTCTCTAAAGCAGCGGCCTTGCCCCCTTTGCTGCCTTTTCCCGAGGGCGGGGTTTATCTGGGTTTGTGATGTCACGAACCCAGCTGTTTTTGTAGGCATTAAACTGCCAGAATTTTAAAAGACGATATCTCTGTTTGCATTTAACTTTCAGCTTTGTAACTTTGCAGATATTGTTTATGCTCAAACAGCAACATTACACACTAACGTTAAAAAAGTGAAATCGCAATGAACCACCCCTTTAAAGCGATTGACATTGGACATTTTTTTGCCTGCAAAATCTCGCGAACGTGACCGCACCTTAAGCATAAGATCTTTTTGACCAGTTTACAATTATACAGATGTCTTTAGTTTGGCTGATTAGTACTTTACTGTACCAATAACACTGTTTCTTATTTCAAGCTGCATGATTTATTTTTTTATTTATGTTCACGGGTGCATTATAAACCGATTAATTTTGTCTTTAAACCCTCTATCTTGTATCTTTCAGGTCTCAAAACACGTCTATCATGACAGTTTTATTCTGTCAGAATTGTAGACTTCTGTCTGCCTTGTTTCAGATCCCACCACAGATGGAGGTTTCCCCACTGATTACATCACAGACTGGCAGTATTCCTGTGAACATAGGCTGACATCTTGAGTCAGATGCTCATCTGACAGTCAGAAGAAGATCAGAGGCGTTAGAATGACATGAGAGAGAGAGATGACATACAGAAAAAGAATGAGAGTTTGATGGTGGGGTTTAATTGCGTGATAGAGTAATCTGAGGGGAAAATAATTAAAATCTATGTATCTAACAGCTCGGCACTGCCCTGCATTTCAAGGGTCTGTTTGCAAAGTCAAGGGTCAGTTCCGAAGGAACGTTCAGTGCATGAGCTGCTATCACAACAGTGAAGAGGACATTGAAGTGCATTGTGGGTGTTGTAGCATGTTTAGTAGTAATCTTCGTAGTTCTTGGGGTTTAGGCAGTAGAGAATCGCTCCACCGAAGGAGAAGATGGTGGCTCCCCAAGCCAGACCGTAGCCCCAGTTAAACTCGTGGTATATTCTCAAACTGATGGTTTCGATGAACTTGATGGGATACAGCACCAAACAGCAGGCCTGTAGGACCACTGTGAGAGACAGAAGAGCGCTGGCAATGAAATTTGCAATCATCAAAGAGACAAAAGTAGGTTAAGAACATTAAAAGTCTTCTGAACCCTCAATGGGCTTTATTCCTTGATAAGTTCCTCAACAAAGTGAGCGACTTCAAAGCGATGTAAAAATCCTCTCTAAAGAGATGCGAAAATGTCTGTTTCAGATATACCTTACATGTTTTCCCTGTGATGCGTTCATTTTGAGAACAACTGATTACTGAAGCAGCTGCGTGATGTGGCTTGAAAAATAATGCCTTTGCTGTCTCCTGGTCCATTAGCCGCAGCAGTTGTGTCTTAGAGCCAACAACACATTTTAGATTCATAATACATGAACCCTAATTTAATGAGCATGGAAAACAGAAATGGGAAGCCAACTCATTAATGTCTTCAATGTAAGTGTGTGAGTGTGTGTGTGTGTGTGCATGGTTGTGTCTATTTCACCTGCTGCAAAGAGCATAACAGCGACCGGTCGGTAGAAGCATCTCCTGGAGCGAATGCAGACAGACACCAGGGCCACCAGGAAGGAAAGGAGGATAAGGAACACTCCACCCAACAACAAAGCCAATGTGGCGATCTGCCAGTCTGCATTAAATCAATACATAAAAACACAACAGATCAGTTCCATATCGTATTACACTGCATGCATTATAGTCATATTATATGAACATTATATCAGATGAAAGGGATGGGGATATATGCATCATTTACTAAATGTGCTGAAGAAACCTTCAAGACTTAACCATCCAAAAATGAAAATTGTAACAAAAATTTGGTCTCTTTCAAAAGTATTCTATGGCTTCAGAAGACTTGGAATACAGTGTCCTATGGACTATTTTTTCTCATGTTTTCATGTACTTTTTGAAGCTTGAAAGCTTCATTCTCCATTCACAGTGGATAGAAAAGAGCAACAAACATAGTATTCTGAAATTCTCCTTTTGTGTTCCTTAAAAACCAATGGAATGGAATAAGGATGAGAAATAACACTTTTATTAGTTATCATTAGTTAATGCACTAAACTAACAATGAGCAATACATTTTTACAGTATTTATTCATCTTGGTTAATGTTAGTCATGGTCTTGGTTATTAGTCTTGGTTCATTGTTAGTTCATGTTTACTCCGGTCCTTTAAATAATATTATCAGACTGTTTGATTTAATAAATACTCCTCGCGGTTAGTGCGCCGACATACAGCGCAACTGCGCTTATGGCGACCCGAGTTCGAATCCCGGCTCATAGTCCTTTTCCGATCCTGCTCCCCTCTCTCTTCACCCAATGCTTTCCGGTCTACTCTACACTGTCCTTTCCAAATAAAGGCATAAAAGCCCATAAATATATCTTTAAAAAATAAAAAAGTGTTATGAGACCAGTAAATAATGACAGAATTATAATATTTTTGTAAATGATTCCTTTAACAGACTCTAACACACTGCAAAGCAGTGGTGGAAAGAGTACTGAAAAAATATACTCAAGTAAAAGTACCATTACCTTCCAAAAAATGTAGTGTGAGTAGAGTAAAAGTACTTGTCCAAAAAACTACTTGAGTAAGAGTAAAAGAGTAGCCTATTTAAAAGTACTCATGAGTATTGAGTACTGAGCTGTGGATTCTACCCCTTACTGTAACGTGAGTATTTGTAATTCGTTACTTCACACCCCTGCTGGAAAGTCAATACACACATGCCTACAGAATGGCTGACACAAACACTCACATCTTGGGTTTGCGTAACTGAAAGAATGAACCTCTACGGGCAGCAGAGAGCTTATCGACAATTCTGGTGGGCTAAATGGGGCATCACGTAATGTATTCCTCCCTCCCTTTCTCTCTCCTTCAGTCCTTCGTGTTTCTGCTTTTCATTCAAGCACTCTGAGACACTCAGCTACAGTAGGGCCCAGAAATAGCACTGAATCCTCCATGGAACGCAGGAGTGAGGGAGGGGGCAAGGAGAAAGAGACCGAGAGGAGGTGCCTGACACAGTATGCCTGCTTCCATATCTGATGACATGAGAGTATATGTGTGGAATCTCACATGTACTTCGGGACGACTCCTGAGGAATCTCATTAGGTAGGCAAAGTAGAAACGCATTATGAGTAGACGATCTCTGAGGAGTGACTTGCCAGGTTTTTTTACGCTACAGAGGCTGAGGGAGTCATTTTTTTTCTAATTTGTCATATTACATTTATTTTTCAGCATGTCAAATTCTTTAAATTAGTTAACAGTGAGTAGCTTACATTTAGAGACAAATATGATCCATCAAAAAAAAAACATACAAACAAAGCCATTTTCATTTTTTTATGAATCAAAGTAAAAGATTCAATGACTTGTTTTGAATCATTAATGAATCAGTGTTTGTGCAGGAATCAGTTGAGTGGATAATTTCAATAACTGGCTCATAGGACAGTTATTTGTTTTGAATCATGAATGATTCATTGTTTGTGAACAAATCAGTTAAGCAAATGATACAACGACTTTAAGGACTGTCATTTTTGTTGAATCATGAATGAATGGGACTGTCACAAATGGCACACTTCATGTGCACTTGCAACCTTGTGGACTTGCAGTGGTCGATAGACACTACTGTGGACAGTCAAATTGGTGTTACAGATTTCTACTTAACTTTCAAAGCAGCCTTATGTCACGAAAGTGTGTACTCAGAGGAAGACCGCAAGGATTTGGGATGCCATTTGGGACAGGGCCAATCAGTGTTTGTTAACATATTGGTTATGTTATGATAAGACAGCAACATGTTTCATTCCTGAATGAATCATTATTTTTGAACAAATCAGTTGAATGAACAGTTTAGTGACTTACTCATAAAGACTGGTAGCATTAGTTCCAGAAAAGCTTACTGAAAGCACAATCGAATGCTTTACTTACAGCATGTCTAAGATGTCTGTAATAAGATGTCTGTGTTTACACAGAGCTACCTTGCATCTACAAATCTCAAAGTTTTCATTTACTTTCTATTATTCAGGGGTAAGCAAACAATCTGTTGCAACACCACCCATTATAAATAAAATCATAGACACAGCGTGTTTGCACTGTTACACAATTTACAATAACATTACAGGAACCACTGGTCATTAATAATGTAAAGGGTTTGTTGTTTTAGGTTTGAAATTCTTCTAAAAACCTGTCTTGTATTACTATATATGAGGCTAACAACAGCAAACTATGGCATTCGGCATCTCTTATAATATGTTCACAAATAAGTTTGTCAAGAAAGTTAGAAAAATTACTGAAATTATTATATACATTAGAAACAAAAACTATGATAATGTTTTTGTTTAGTCATCAAGTGATAAATGATTCAATTACTCAACAAAGCATTTCATAAGATATTGATGGCTGTTTGTTTAAATAAAACCATAAAAGCCCTGGATCCTGTCGCTGGGTTTTGTTATTACACAGTGATATCTGTAAATAGAAACATTTTCATCAGCTTGGGGAAATTATCTATAATTTTCTCTGCTGGAAAATAATAATTTCTAGCACTAAATCATGTCAAAACATCATTTTCAGAGATGGCTGAGAGCTGCTCTGGGCCACTTCAGCTTCATTCCACCGTACTATAGTTTCAAACATAAACAAAGCCTTTTTACCAAATAAGGTTTATGATTCAGCATAATAAATATGTCTGTCACTGCAGGAAGTTGGAGAGAGATGTATGAAAACAGAGCTGCTGATATTCGCTTCTATATAAAACCTAAATTCTGACACCTCGACCTCCGACCCCTCTGGATAGCCACCAAAAGCCTGCAAATCATCAACAAGAGTGTCTTTCTTCCATCTGGGAAAAAGATTTTGACTTTATGTAACCTTGAGGTCTATGTCTGAGGGGTCTCTGGCAGAACGGAGCTTATCCGAAAACCCCTACAGGACTACAGATGGAAAAGAGGATACGAGATAAAAATCAAAACATTCATTACTATGATCTGTTTTTCAGCAAGCAAGTGCCTCTTGGCTAGTTCTTTCAATCTGATACCGTGATGAGGGGAGAAAAAAGTCCAATGTCATAAACTGATTTACGTCAATAAGACACAGTGTCTCCGCATTCCTCACCATCCGCTGACGGGAAGAGAAATCAGTGTATACTTTGCGCCGCGGACTCCACATTGAACTGCTGCCTCTTCTCCAGTCGAGCATAACATCAGCACAAAAAGACTCTCACACACTTTCGCCACATTCCTGTTGTTCGTGATTATCTCTCCCCGAGAGCTTTCACAACCTCGCATTTCTGTGTGCATGTAATAGGGAGTACGTTCATGTTAATATATCTATGTTGTTTAATTGACAGAGATAAACTTAAAATGATACCCTGGAGTCGATGAAAGGTTAGCAAGCAAATCTGTTGGTATATAGCAGGCTGTGGAGTCAGCCATAATTGCGAAGCTAATGAGATTTAGTTTAATGCACGGTGCATGACACAGAGAAAACACAGAGGAAATGGAGTGACTGATTACAGAAAAGCCCAAAATCAATAATGTGCTGCAGAGGGAAGTCATTCACCCAGGCCGCTCCTTTGATATTTTGACTGGAGCTTCATGACTTTATATGGAGTCAAACTGTGCTTTTTAAAAATGACGGGACAAGGTCCAGAGCCCAACAAGTTGTTATTGCAAACCAGAGCTAAAATAACATCTTAAATCTTAACTGCGCTTGGCTGAGACTTAACTATAAAAAAAATGTGGCTCTGCCAACATACAAAAATTAATATGGAGGGGGAAGTGCCCCCAAACCGCGGTTTATTCGCTAGTAAACCTTCACGGACGCCAGAATGGAAGTTTCTTTTTCAGGGCAAAATGACATTTCTAGAATACAGCACTTGTTTCCTTGGTAACTAATCTGTCCACATTAGGGCCTCTAGGGAGCTCTCCTCTCAAACTTAACCTCACTCCTTGGATGGCGAGGAGACCTTAACAAAGGCTCATTTTGTAGACAACAAAAGCAGAATGAAACCCCAGCTGGACGACTGATTCCATCACACATTCCCACATCATCCAAAAGCCCTTCCACCAAACAAGCTGTGAATAAAATGCAGCGTCCTAGTAAATGTTAAGGATCGATATCATTTAATTAATGAAGCATTCTTCACAAACATTGTCTCTGTAATTAGATTAATCCTGACTTGCTGTAGGCTGGAGAGTCCTTTTATTAAACAGGACGAATTCAAGGTTGTTTTCCCCTCAAAACCATTAGTTCAAGTCCCAAGCTGTTTTCCTTTGAACTAACTAGTATCACTGGGATTTCTTTTTTAAGTCTTGTACATAAAAATAAGTCCTAGTGATAGGCTACTAATTAGCAAATACTTCAACAGTAACTAGTATATTTTTATTTATATATTATATGTACTTACTCATTACATAGTATTAACTATTAAAAATCAACTACTCAACTGTCTATTCCAATAGTTGGTAACCTGATTTTAACTTAACTAGAAAAAAAGAAATTGAAATAAAGAATGTAACTAGTAACAATTGGGATAGATCTCGATTTGTTTGTGGAGTAACCATTGTTACTCCACAATAAAGGATGCATATCGCTCGGTCCCCAGAGCAGCTGTAGGACTCTCTGACCACTGCCTGGTTCATCTTATACCGACTTACAGGCATAAACTTAAATCT
Source organism: Sinocyclocheilus anshuiensis (assembly GCF_001515605.1). NCBI lineage: Eukaryota > Metazoa > Chordata > Actinopteri > Cypriniformes > Cyprinidae > Sinocyclocheilus > Sinocyclocheilus anshuiensis. The sequence continues at coordinate 2,106,304 of NW_015549584.1, forward strand.
GCTAAACCTGTAGTAAAGTCTGTAAAGAGACATACTTGGCAATAAAGCTCTTTCTGATTCTGATTCTGATTTACATATTTAATAATAGGCTACTAAAGTTGTAATAGATTGGCTACAAGTAACATTAAAGGTCTAAATGTGTAAAAACGACTTGTCACCTCTGTTTTAATCTGACAAAGAAATGCAAAACGCAAATTGTTGACTATTTTCGCAGTATTTAGAAATAGCTGGTTAAGAACGAGCTGAACAATGAGTAATAATTATGCGCTAGGGAGCGAAGGGCCCCTTTTGTTATCTCATAAATCAAATATGTACCTCCAGGGCCATGTTGCAGAGCTCACTAAAGTTAAAGAGACTGCGTCCTTTTTTTTGTTTCCCCCGAATCTTAAAATATGTATGTGCAGCTCATCCTGTTTGAACATTGTTTATAGCAAAGTTACAAAAGTAGCGGCTCTCACCGGTCCCTTTCTGCCCCAGCGTGCTGTCGCACTGCCAGTCCGCGGAGGCAGCGTGCTTCCTGCACGACTCCCACAGGGACAGGTGGTACTGGTCATCCGCGGTGACCCACGCCGGACTCAGCACGGCCCCAAAATCCAGGCACAGCGCGAGGAAAATACACACCAGACCCACCAACTTCAGGGGCGTCAACGCCGACACGCGCACTTCCTCCGCCCCGCTCACGGATGAGGCCATGTCGGCTGGATGCGCTGGTGATGTGGAGCGATGTTGTGCTGCGTCGCGGAGAAGCCAGTAACGATGATCCCAGGCAATGTTTTTGGATCCGTATTCGCGATCAGTGTTTTGAAGATTGTGGAGCAGCTGCGCGAGAGGGACGCTGTAGCAGCTGCCCTCGCGCTCCTGTGAACGCGACTGCACTGCACATTATTGAAAAATCTCTGCTGCACCTGCAGGGTCCTAGTGCCTAGCTTAGAACTCCCTGTTTACAAACCCAGTCTGAACGATTCGTTTACTATGAAGGTAGAATGACGTCAAAAAGATTTGCATACGCAGGGTAATATTTGTGGAAGTGTACATAGGCTACAAGTAACATTAAAGGTCTAAATGTGTAAAAACGACTTGTCACCTCTGTTTTAATCTGACAAAGAAATGTAAAACGCAAATTGTTGACTGTTTTCTCAGTATTTAGAAAGAGCTGGTTAAGCATGAGCTGAACAATGAGTGATAATGATGCGCTTGGGAGCGAAGGGCCCCTTTTGTTATCTCATAAATCAAATATGTACCTCCAGGGCCATGTTGCAGAGCTCACTAAAGTTAAAAAGACTGCGTCTTTTTTGTTTTCCCCGCATCTTAAAATATGTATGTGCAGCTCATCCTGTTTGAACATTGTTTACTGCAAAGTTACAAAAGTAGCGGGTCTCACCGGTCCCTTTCTGCCCCAGCGTGCTGTCGCACAGCCAGTCCGCGGAGGCAGCGTGCTTCCTGCACGACTCCCACAGGGACAGGTGATACTGGTCATCCGCGGTGACCCACGCCGGACTCAGCACGGCCCCAACATCCAGGCACAGCGCGAGGAAAATACACACCAGACCCACCAACTTCAGGGGCGTCAACGCCGACACGCGCACTTCCTCCGCTCCGCTCACGGATGAGGCCATGTCGGCTGGATGCGCCGGTGATGAGGAGCGATGTTGCGCTGCGTCGCGGAGAAGCCACGAACGATGATCCCAGACAATGTTTTTGGATCCGTATTCGCGATCAGTGTTTTGAAGATTGCAGAGCAGCTGCGCGAGAGGGACGCTGTAGCAGCTGCCCTCGCGCTCCTGTGAACGCGACTGCACTGCACATTATTGAAAAATCTCTGCTGCACCTGCAGGGTCCTAGTGCCTAACCAACGCAAATGAAACGGTCCGAGCGAATGAACAATTCACCAACAGATTGAACCGAGTCGTCCGAAACGCAATTAGCCTGAGGCTATTATGATTAGATTCATAGAGCAAAAACTAAATTGCTTTAATAGCCAAACCAAGTATAATTATAGAAATAGAATATGTCTATGTGGTGAAAAATAATAGATTTATTTTTTTCGTTAATTTATTTAGGCTATTAATTTAGCAGACACTTTTATCAAAGCGACAAACAAAATGAGGAACACTAGCCTACATGCAAAGCCTTTTTCATTCAAGAGATACTTTATTGTAAATACAAATTATATTTAGGTTACTGTATGCTTTTTGCGAGGTGAATCATGGCTACAGCAAAATAATAATAGCTACTTAATAGTAGGCTATAAAAACATAATAAACATGCGTCGATAGATTTATAGCATGTTAATAATCCTATGTAACATGGAAGGAACCGTGATGACTTGATGTGTAAAAAGAATCGCTGAATCGTTTTCTTATCCTGTTTTTTGAAGCGGACTGTTCAAAAGAATCGATTCTCGGAAATGAGTCGGACGTCCCGTCACTGCCTCTCATCTGGCGTTTATGGTGGCATATTTCTCTCATATTCTTTTCCATCATTTGCTATTTTCTTCCATTCACCCTCTTCATTTATCTGTGCTATGTGCTCTCACAAACACGCACATAGAGCAATGTGTCTTATTTCAAACAGAGTCATTTTTCTCAGAATAATTAGAGAGACACATAATTGAGTGCTGGATTGCATGATATGAATGCTATCCAAACGTTTTGTGGGAAAGGGAAAATACTTAAATATTTAATCCCAAAATGAACTTGTGTATAATGTAGCCTATCTAAAACTGTTCATTTAAAAATAGGCCTATTTATTATTTTCTGTAAGTAGATAAATTGCATATCATTAGACAAGTAACCATGAAATTCACTTACATATAAGTCAAAAGACAGATGAATCAGTATACTCCATTTAGTTTAGTAATAATAGGTTATGTAAGGTTATGGTCAATGTGCATTTAGCCTGAAAATCCATAAATTGTTCATGATTGGAAAATCTGTCAACAAAGGACACCTGAAACTTCATAACACAATCAACAGCTTGGCCTTGCTAACAAAAGTCTATAACAGAGAAAAATACCACCCTTAATACATTCTTTGTTCAATTCACAAGATTTACACTCACATTCTTCCTTAACTCCACTGTGTATTAACACAGCAAGATTAAACATCAAATTCAGTTACTCTTTTCAATAAATCATGAATGAGCTTTACATCTGAGCGTTTCAAAAATAATTCCTTCTGAGTTAAAATTAATGATTGTTGTTTAACAGGTCAAAAATACTGGTTTGCCTTGAAGGTGAATAATACATTCAGAATGTACAGACTGGCAGTCTCCAGTTGCCTGAAGGCAATGTTGTTGTTTTTTTCCCACTGCAAAGACATGACCGCCTCTTTCTCCTCTCATCTATTCAGGTCAATAGAAGTTTTTTTTTTTTATTATTATCAAGGGTTTAGTGAAAGGGACAGTAATAATAGAGAGAATGAGATACTGTGTGTGTGTGTGTGTGTGTGTGTGTGTGTGTGTGTGTTGCACTCTTTTGCCTGTTTCAGAAATGAATGTTTACTGATTTTCAGGACCATTTTTGTTAGCGTTATAAGTGCATTTTTTGTCTAACAATATAAGCAGCAAACATTAAATCAAGAGATGTAGCTGTAAATAAAGCACACAATATTATGACACATTAAATAGCTAGAATACATTTAAAAAAACTGGACAGTGTTATGTCATACAGTTCCCTACCTGTCAAGGTTAGATATTCAAAAATCAAACTTGCCTCAGTTATATAGCCACATTTAACAGCTTTCCCCTCTGAGTCAGTGAATACAGATAATAGCTCTGGATATATCTGACCTTTATGTATGGAATATAAAAGTATGTTTTAAGACATCATAGACCAAATGTCCTTTCTAGCAACTCATCATTGATTGCTGATTCTAATCAAGTCAAGTCAAGTCAAGTCAAGTCAAGTTTATTTGTACAGCGCACGATACAAATCATTGCAAAGCAACTTTACAGCAATAATCATAGAGAGAAGAAAATGATATAGCCCCCAAAAAGACATTATTCAAGATAATAGTGCAACAAGACACACATTGCGTTATAGTGAATCCCTGTTGATTAATATGTCAGAGAAAATGAGCAAGATTACTGTGATAGCAGTAGACGTGTCTGTCAACCACAATATCAGGGACAGTAAATGAGTCTGTATGTCCATCACTAAACTTCTTTTGTTTATCTTAATAACCTTTGTTTAAACTGAATTACTTTATTACTGTATGCCTATTATTATTTATTATATATTTAATTTTATTCGTTGATTTTAGGCTAGGCTACTTGTTTATTTGTACATTTTTTTAAAACTTTTTTTACACGAAAAGAAAATCCATTACGGAGCTATATGCTAGATTTTTGATAGCCTACAAATGTACTCTTGAAGCACACTGAAATTTAAATTAAATTGAAATTATGGAAAAAAAATAGCCTATATAAAAACGATGAGATAAAAAGCAACAGTTAAGACCTTGTATACACGACCGGCGGAATAAGCTGTTCATCACAACTAATTAAGATTTAGCCTAACTAATGCATTAATATAGCTAGTTCACTTGTTTCTCACATTCACTGTTTTTTCTGGCAAGCAATTATTACATAAAAGCCGATATAAACATTACACATTCCTTCCTGTCTCACATATCTACAAAAAAAAAAAAAGAAAAAAAAGGGGATTTACAGAAGAACGAATCTTGTTCTGTAATTATACCCCATACCCCGAAACCCGCGTCAGAACTATGTTCGTTCCTATCCAGTTAATTCGGACTCCTGACTGCGCATGCGCCAAATCAGGACATTGAGAGTAACAGTGTACGCGTTTGGGTGGAACGGGTAAACAGTTTTTGTTTATTTTATTAATCTAATTTAAAGTCGCAGCCTTTTCTAATTATTATATACAAAACTTATAGCTTCGGGCGCATCGATGGTTATATTAATTTGTGCCGTTTTTATGTATAAAACCGCATCGACAAGCTTCAGTCGATAGTCATCACGTATAGGGAATGAATTAACGAACACTTTTGTATGCCTATCATGTTTTTTTTTTACGTTTTGAGGCGGCAGCTTTATGTTTCTGTATAGTGAAATAACAGTCGTTTTGTGCTCGTCAAAAACGTACCTGTTTTTATTCGTGTGCTGACAGTGGATGACTGTCCTGTAACGTTACATGCTAGTAAGCTAACAGTCCTTGAGCCATACAAAATGATTTATGTTTTTGGACAGATTTGTGCTGTTTATTGTGATTTAACATATGGACAGTGTCTTATGCCGGATTCCATCGAGAATATTGCTGTTGTTTTGACTTTGGTTTGAGAAAGTGAAAATGCTTGAGCACAAGTGATATACTGTAAATGGGTGGTCGTTGATTAAATCTGGTCGTGTGTTCTGTCGTTCCCAAGGTCCAGTTTCCCTCTTTGAAAAGCTGCAGGAATCATGGGAGCCGGTGAGTCTTTTTATAGTCGTTATTTCTGCCAGAGACTGTGATATTTTCAAGGATGCCGATTTGTGTTTCTTAACGTTGCCAAGATATGTAGTGGGTGTGTATGCTGAGCCAGCTTGTGATCTCATGGATGTCACGTAAAGGTGATGCATCTTTCTGTCAGTAATTTCCCATTAGTATTAGTCACAGATTGTCAACAGGGGTCTTGACCTAAATAGTGCTTCTAATATTTAATCCATGCCTAATCAGATAATTGTGCATCACAATATAGCTTCTGTTTTATTTTTCCCACTCTCAATGCTGAGGAACAGTAGGCTGCTCTTTAACAAGCTTCCCTGTGCCTGGGAGGAACCGGCATTTCAAAGAAGGCACTTTGTCGGTCATAGCCCCCCTCCTTGTTTCTGTGCTGTATGCTTATTTTTTGTATCTCCGCCAGTGTTCCTGCCAGCAGATGCCGCGCACTCGGTGCTGCGGAGGCTCCCAAGAGCAAACTTCTTCTTGGAGGAGATTAAACAAGGGAACATCCAGCGAGAATGCAGGGAGGAAATCTGTAATTATGAAGAAGCCAGGGAGGCATTTGAGAATGACGAGAAAACTGTGAGTTTGGAGTAGATGCGTGCTAATGTTTTTGCATGAACTTGAACACAACTTCCTCTCAGTCATTCCACTCCGTGGCATTTCCTCTAGGCAGGAAGTGAGCATTATCGACAGGAAAGGCTCAGTGGGTACACATTTTCACCAAGATGGTTAATTATGCGTCATTCAGATCAGATGAAGGATGTTTGAGTTGTGTGCTTGTGGGCGTTTATACAAAATAACAGAACAGTGATAAAGCCAGTATGTTTTTACGTAATGTGAGCACTTGTTGAGTCCAGGGTAGGGCTGGGTGATTTGGGGGGAAAAATAAAATTATGTGTTTGTTTGTTTTTTCTCTGACGATTGTGATTAAAAAGATCACTACAGGTTTGATGTGCTTGTTTGTAGATATACACTCAAGCACATTTGGCCAAAAATGGTTTTGATAATAATTGTGAATATAATTTTTAATATTGTGATGATTATTATTTGTACTAAATAAAAATATGAAATGAAATAAAGAAAATCAAGAATTTAAGAAAAATAATTAAACGAAAATTTTATTTTATAGTAAAACTTTAAAATTACAAGATTAATATATATGGCACTCTTTATTTCTTCATTTTCAATTGTTAAACCGTCAAGATTTTATTTTGGTGTAAAACCTCATAGAGCCTTTCAGCCTCAGGCTTCCTTTTGAATCATGAATTGGAATTTGAATTAAAATTTGAATTGGAAGAAGAATTTACTAAATTGTAACAAATGTAATACATTCTGGACAATGAAGTGTTCTTCCACCCTCGTCCACAAATGTTAATTTAAATAGAAATTTGCATTCAGTTTTTCTATAAGGTTTCATTTCAATCTGTCTGTCATTCTCTCTGTCCATTTGTCCCTTAAACTTCAGGGCTTTTTAAACTTTCTTTAAAACTTTTAAACAAGTTAAGATTCAAAGTTTGCCTTAAACTTTACAAGTTAAAAATGTATTTTCTCCATAATTTCTTTAATTTAATTCATTTATTTATACTTCCTACATTCTGAAATGTTTTGAAATGCAATTCTACATCATGTTTGCTATTTTAATTCAAATTCAGGAACTGAATTGTAGTTCAAAAGGCATTTTCAGGTCAGTTCTGTCACAGTCATTACTTTGTGTTGGTGTGCAAAGTCTTGATGACATTGAAGAGGGTGTGGTTTTTGTTTTCAATACAAACGAGTTTGTTGTGCTTATTTACATTTATACAGACTACGTCCTTATCTAATTGTGTTTTTTTCACTCTTACAGAGGCGATTCTGGGAGGAGTACCAGCGTGAAAGTAGCCCCAGGCCTGGAGGACTGGAGTCCATCGCCGGTGGCGTTCATTCCCTGTACCTGATCTTACCCCTGCTGCTGGTTTTGCTGCTCATTGCTGCAGTTTCCATCACAGTTTGGAGATGCCACTCACGCAAAAGATCCCAGCAGAGTCCTGCCATTGGGCGCCCACAAAGAGACACAACCCTATCAGTGGTGTCAATGGACCAGTGGGGTCGGGACTACCATCCTGACATCAGTCCTCACTCAGAGATCAGTGCCCACAGTAGCCCTGCCTACCCAGGTGCTGACCTCACACCTGGGCGGGGCAGTCGGGGTGACCCGCCCCCTTCATACGAGGAAGCTGTGGGCCATACAGATGTACAGATTGAAGCAGAGCCTCCACCACAATATGAAGACATCATCAGTAACCACGGTAACACTGTTATCATCTCCCAGGGAAAGTGACGGATCTTCCAGGCATGTTATCCAGCCTCATGTAGGGATGCATTTTGATACCAATACTGTAAACGCTGTCATTCCTTACTCGCTGTGTCTCTCTTCTCTTTTATAGCTAATGTTTTTATGGGATGTGAACATGCTTTGGCCGTTTATTTTTAAGTACTAGAAGTATTTTTGTACAACTTCACTACTACAATGACAGGCTTTTCAACTCCAGCACTAGCAAAACAGCTAAACTTCTTTACTTAATGTGAAGAGAAAACAACTTATGCAATAACATTATTCTTAGTACCGTTACGTTGTTAAACATTGAATTGCTTTGATTTCAGAGATGTTCGTAGAACTCATAATAGCATGAATCCAATGACAAAGTACTGTAATGTCATTAGCCATTCTTCCAAGTTAGTAAGTCCTATGAGTGTCAGAACATCTTAGAAATGAACTGAATATTTGGTCAGTTGTGGCCTCTCATGGGACAACTAAATAATAAACTAAATAATCAGTTTCAGAGGAAAAAATGCACAATATTTTCAGGAAGTTGTACATTTTAATGTTTACTGACATTCTGTACTTCAAGGTTCATTGTAACCTTTATCAATAGCCATCTAAGCTTAGGCTATCTGTATAGAATTGCATAGACGACGTCACTATGCACTGGACTCACAACCTCAATGAAATATTGATATTGGGTTGATTTTTCTTTTCCACTAGTTGAGGTGTTAAACACTGTGTGTGTTAGATTTGGTTAGCATGTTGGAAACATTTCAGCTAAATGGATAACCTGTTAACAGTGTGAATTTGCTGATAATACATTGCTGATAACATTGACCAAACAAATTCAATCCTGATTTTATGTAGCATCGTGGTTGTTAATGATGAATCTGACTAAGTGGGCACTAAGTCAACGTGTGTGAGGTTTTGCATTTCGGAAAATACAATACTGAAAGGAGTAGTTCGCTCAAAAATGAAAATTTGCTGAATATTTACTCACCCTCATTCTATTCAAGATGTTGATGAGTTTGTTTCTTCAATGGAACAGATTTGGAGAAATTTAGCATTACATCGCTTGCAGTGAATGGGTGCAGTAAGAATGAGAGTCCAAACAGCTGATAAAAAAACATCACAATAATCCACATGACTGTAGTCCATCAGTTAACATCTTGTGCAGTGAAAAGCTGCATGTTTGTAAGAAACAAATCCATCATTAAGATGTTTTTACACCATTGCTTCTGGCCAAAATACCAGTCCTCAATCCATAATAAGAAAAATTCCAGTGAAAAATTCTGACGGCACCCATTCACTGCAGAGGATCCATTGATGAGCAAGCGATGTAATGCTACATTTCTCCAAATCTGTTGTGATGAAGAAACAAACTAATCTATGGCTTGTGAGTACATTTTCAGCAAAGTTTCATTTTTGGGTGAACTATTCCTTGAACTGTTGTATTGTGTAAGTGTGGTTTGAGGTTTGCCATTTCATTCGAGCCACAATGAGTTCAATGGCAAAACATGGTAGACTAAATGGTCTATGCAACTGTGCTTTCTTTTCTCTCCATAGCTTTGGAGCAATTTACATGGTCACAGCCTTGTGAAATTTATTCTTATTGTGGCCAAGGATTAAACGGGCATATTAAGCATCCCAAGCTGGGAATTCTAGGACAAGCAAGATGAATTGTCCATTGTGGAGGTAATTAATAAGGAGCAAGAAGCATGCTTTTTGTGCGCAGCTGCGTTGAGCTGTGTGCAGACTCTTTTTTAGATTGGTTTTAGGGTAAATAACTTGTGTTTTGTTTCTCTAACCTCTTAGAGAATGTCGAGAAATAACAATTATGACTACCTTTACCATGCTGGTTGTTTTTAACTGAATTCTGGTATATTTTTAATGTGTTGAAGGCTGTTTTTTACACATGGTTTGATTGTTTGAAACAGTAGTTCGATTCAACCCTTTTGCTTTCACACTGTGGTTTTAGGTCAGAATTGCGGTATGTTTGCATTTACAATGCAAGTGCTAGTGGCAACTGAGTAACACTATAAATACAGTGTGCTACAAAGCATAACTCTCCTCCCACGACAAATGACATTTTGCTAACACTTTAACCTGACACCTTTTATTATATTATAAAGGTATTCATAATGTACATTGTAAAGCATTCTGTATTTTTATAAATAATTGTAACCAAAGTTCAAAAGCATTACAATATTTGCAGATTCCTTGTTACATCTAAAATTGGTAGTTTGTCATGTTTTAATACATAATATTTTCAAAAAGTGTAACAATGAATAGTATTGTGGTTACAATTATTCATGAGATCATACAGTGGATTTTAACACATATATATATATATATATATATATATATATATATATATGC